>NW_011112864.1:0-6257 GCF_000146605.3 Meleagris gallopavo
AATATGGACTTGTTTCAAGTTTGTCAAAATATTTTTTATGTAGATACGTTTAAGTTCACGTATTTTTACATTTCAAAAGAAAAAAAAATAAAGAATTTATTGCTACAGATTGTTAAAACAATATATTTCTCATACAAATAATAATTTTGTCTTATATTTCTTTCTGAGTTAAAAATTTGCCACAATATCTGGTGCAATCCACTTCTATAAAATATTCTGATGTAGGTTTCTATACAATTTTTTTCTCTAAGATTTCTGTTTAGATAAAACAAGGATAAAACATTTGTGTCCTACAATATGCATTCAGAAGTAATTATCCATACGAAAATTATTGCATTTTCATTATGCATGTACTATAATCCAAATGTTTTTGAGCTTTTTGTCTGCCAATTAGGTAATACTCTATTAAGATATTTCAGAAAAGCTCTGTTGTCATACAGAATAAATTACAATTTTCCACTTCCCATATGAGTACTGAGAATGAGCATTTTAAATAATTTGGACTCATCCTTGCTTCAAGGCAAAGTAGCAGCTGTTCCAGATGTTAGTCATTCCTAAAGAGCAATAGATTGTATTTAGCTTTTATTTAAAATGTGGAACTTCCTGTGAGTCACATTTATGCCGTGCTGCTTCAGTGGGCCAGAATAAGTGTTCCTTCTAAAATAGGTAAATGGAAAAGAAAAGCTTAAAAGCTTGAGAACAAAGGAAAAATGGATTTCTGAATAACAATAGTTCTGCATCTGATTCTGGTTTAGTGTTGACATTTTAAAAAAGAAACATTCCCAGAGTTTCTCTTCAGAGTCTACTAGGGAGTGGAAAAGTTCCACTTTTCTCCTCTTAAAACTCCTACAAGGAGATGGATTATCTAAGTAAAGATTACAGATAGTGAGTAAAAGCATATTTGTTTTATGCTCTAATTTTTTTTATACAGTCTCAGTGCCTCACTCAGTGAAATGCATTTGAAGTACAAAGAATCCTGAGAATATCAGTGCTTTGTCATTGTTTTATATTGTTTTGTTTTGTTTTGTTTTCCAGGGATCTAATATATGTGCAGCACCTCAGATACTGAAAGGAGAAATAATGGTCCACAATACTTGTTAAAATTGGCTAGTATTGGTATTAGGGCAATGACAATGACACCACTGAAAGACACTTTATGAAATGTTGTGTATATTTAAACTTCTTCTTGGAGATACTAAAGACACAAATATGCATATGATTCACCCATGTGATTTTATTCAAGTGAAATTTAAAACTCTAAGTTTGCAGTATTGTTGCAACATGCAGTGGAAAGCTGTTAGCAATGAAATAAGAAACCTACAGAGAAAACAGAAGAAAAGAGACTACTGAGGAAAGAAAATATCAAGAATATCAGGGTCAATTTAAAATTTCTTCTTGAATATTTTTTAAGCTATTTTTGTGTGTCTTTTGCACACTGCTACCTCAAACATAAGTATTGAGATTTAAAGATCAAGCTGTGTAAAACATGTGTAAAGACAAGTGCAAAATTAAGGCATATGAATTGTTCAGTGTAATTTCAAGCTTGGTGGCTATAAGGTTACTAGTAGCTGCACATATCTTCCAGCAAACTCTGCCTTACTATACATGTCACTAACACAGTAAAAAATCATCACTACTCCTGCAAGGAATAAATATTGCAGGTTTAGTTATAGACTTTTAGTAACATTAATCTCAGTATATTAGAAGTAAGAGAGAAAAGGGTCCTTGTGGCTGATTTTGTACTTGTCCTGTATTTAAGCATTTCAAATGAACATATGACAGAGAAAGAAATCCTACAAAAGAAACCTGATTTTCTGTGTTCTGACTGCAGTTTAGATCAGGTCATTTCTTATATGAGGAAAGATGAGATCAGATTTAATTTCAGTTGAATCACTCCCCCTGTCTGATTACTGTTTTCAACTGTCAGGAAGATTCAAGTGCTGTCTGAAGCCAGCTACTTGTAAGAGTCAGAGAAAGAGGGAGGACAGAAAAGAGAATGAAGATTGCCAGTTATATAGGAAAAAATATATATATAAATAAATATAAATAAAATAAATAAATATATATGTATATTTATTTATTTATTTGTCACTAAAATGTCTGCTGTACAGAAATGGAAATGGAGAACAAGTGACACCACAATACAAAGTAAAAAATCCACAGATCTGAGCAAATTTGGATTACAGATTGACTTACAAGACTAGACAGACGAAAAGGATATCATTAACACATTATTCAGCAGGAAAGATAAATGGAGCAAAGCAGGGTCAAGGTGAACTCTTCAGATTGGTTAAGAAACAAAGTTGCTCAATTTCTGAGGCATCAAGCTTTTATGGTGACAGATACTCATGTTAGTGACAAGTGGCCTTCTAAGCCCACTGAATGCTGGCTGGTGTTTATTTCTTATTATGTCTATTGCTTAGACATGCTTATGACTATGTACTGTGTCTGTGTTTAAGCGAGAGTTAATGTGGACTGATGTGCATGCACTCCTTTTTAATACCTTCCACCGTAAATACCTGTTTAGAGAACATTTCTCAAGTAGTCATTCTCTTGCTGTTTTTGAACTGTAACTAACTCAATTTAATATCTAGAAAAAGTGTGGCATATTATTCTATTCACTGGAAGACACATGATTTTCCCTTCCCTGGATAAATTCCCTGAAGACCAAAAATTGCTGTTTTGAGAGGAATGGAGAGGCTTGGAATACTTCTATTTTGAGGTGCACTAGTTTATGTCAAACTAATGAAATTACATATAATGTCAAGGAAGGATAGAAGCATTAGTAAATCAGGAAATGGAAGATAGTACAGATATGCCAGTTTTTTGTCTTCCTATTTCTGATCCTATAGAAATCTGTTGTGAGTGACTACCTGATTACAACAAAACAGTAGCAGGAAATACCAACATACCCATGGTATGCAGCCAGTAGTGTAAATTGCTGAGCTTTCTGGAGACTGTATCTTTAACTTACTGAGGTAATTGGAAGGCCATATTTCTTTCCCCTACATCTACGCATTTGCCTTTCTTCATAACATGTATCAGCATGATGGAGTACATAAGCAGCATTAGGCAAAAGTATTGCTATTTTTTAAGCTGAATTCCAGTTTGGTTTCAGGCATCCAGAAAAAAATTCAAAGAATTTGGTTCAGAATATTTCAAGTTTCAACGTCAGAAATAGTCAGAATAAAGATGTTTGATGAAACTTATTCTTAATTCCCAGATAATTTATTCATATATCACATGCTTGAGATATTTGATTATGTTAAGGAAATTATTCTTTGAATTTCACAGGTGTTTAGAAAATCTGGAATTATAGGCTTAATATTTTTTAAAGTTGTGCAGTTTGATCTCCAAGGGTACTGCTTAGTCATTCCTATGCAATCCAATTCTATGTTGTTACGAAGTTCAAAAAAAAATGTTTCAATAATTTTGCAAGATTTCCTTGTAAAAGGGACTTTTATCATCTACTTTAAGACAGTACAATTAAATGCATGAATACAAAGGGCATTTATATTTTTCTGAACAGTAAAAATGAATCTGAGTAGTTTTTGTGAGATTATTACACCAGATGTTTGAACTCAAGAGATGCTACGATATGTACAATGTGATGTATTACAAATTAAAGATTGGAGGCATCTGTTTATTTTGGCTCTTGCTCAATCAAGTCAGAGTAGATAGAACTGCATTGAACTACGAAGTGATTAACTGGCAGAGGGAAGTATGACAGATCTTTAAATCTAATACTGTACTCACAATTGCCTCGCACTGGATCTTTGATGCATATGTCAAGGTTATAATAATAACACTCTTAAGGTCCTTTTACTACAAGGCTGAGCTGTCACAGTACATGTTCAGTTTGCATCAAACTCAATTTTTCTACTAGCAATGAGAGTATTGATGTTACTGAAACCATGAATAGAGATTCTTGCTGATTGCTCACAGAGGTTTTCATCAGTTTCCTTTTAGAACATCGAGTTTAAGATTTTTTCTATGGCAGTCATAGGCTAAGGAAGCATAAGTATGACACCTAGTACATACAAGTGTTGTAAGTGAGGATGAATAACTATAAATGCACACAAAACAAAAACAAAAACAAAAACAAAATTTCAAGTCTATAGTGATGTGCAAAAAAACGTTGATAGTAGGTTGTTTTTCAACCTGCCATAAAGAATGGGACTGACAGTCTTTTCCTTAACAGTTTGTACAAGATTAAATTGCCTTTGAATTCACAGAAATTTGAGTGTAAAAGAAATAAGAAAGACACCTAACGTTACATTCTGCAGTGAATTTAGAATTGAAATGAGTCCAATGTTGTATTAATTCTTATGGCTTATCTCAAATTCCTAAATATCCTCCACTCAGGACACCTCAAAAATTTAGCTTTAAAATCTGAATTTTATAAATAATTAATTATTGGTCTTTGCTTATTTTCTGACTGACAACTCTTGACATTTTCTTTTGGAACTTCCAGGTATAACTTATAAGGCTACCAACTTTTCATAATTTTAAGCCATATTTTTAATATTATGGATTTTTTTAGCATTCTTTTAGGATTTAACCTAAAAGATTATTATTATATATAATAATTATATAATATATAATTCTCCAGGATTTAACAGTACCTCAGCACATTGCAAAACTACAGAAAAGACAGATCACGATGAGTTGGTGATGAGTTAATAATAGTGCTATGTATATATTCTGAAGTCCTGAGTTGTGAAGCTCAGTGAGCAAAACATTACAGCTCTAACAGTGCGGTTGTCTCACCATAGCTCGTTCAATGATGGATTTATTTGAGAGGGACGTGAAAAACAATAGGAAGACTTTCTACAGGTACATTGGCCAGAAGATACAGGCCAAAGTGAGTGTACCTCCTTTGGTAAATGTGAAAAGGAGAATGTGCTTCAATGGACGAAGAGAAGGCTGAGGTACTGCATGAGTTCTTTGCCTCCGTCTTCACTGGCAGCCAGGATTCCAGTTCTTCTCACGTTCCTGGGCCCTGCATCCCAACCTCTAGGTGGGGACCGGGGTGGTAAATCCCCCCCCTCCTGTGAGGACAGAGAATGTCTGAGACCACCTCATGAGACTGAATGTGTATAAGTCTATGGGGCCGGATGGCATGCATCCCAGGGTTCTGAAGGAGCTGGCTGAGGTAGTTGCCAAGCTGCTCTCCATCATATTTGAAAAGTTGTGACTGTCAGGTGAGGTCTCGGATGACTGGAGGAAGGGTCAAATCACTCCCATTTACAAGAAAGGGAGCAAGGAGGACCTC
This sequence comes from Meleagris gallopavo, assembly GCF_000146605.3. NCBI lineage: Eukaryota > Metazoa > Chordata > Aves > Galliformes > Phasianidae > Meleagris > Meleagris gallopavo. The sequence continues at coordinate 5,276 of NW_011112864.1, forward strand.
AGGAACTACAGGCCCGTGAGTCCCACCTCTGTGCCTGGGAAGATCATGGAAAGATCCTCCTCAGTAACATACTAGATCACATGAGGAATGGGTGTGTGATCTGAGACAGCCAGCACAGCTTCACCGGGGAAGGTCATGCTTAACCAATCCAGTGGTCTTCTATGATGGAGAGACAGCATCGGTGGACAAGGGAAAGGCGACCGATGTCATTTACCTGAACTTGAGCAAGGCCTTTGACATGGTTCCACACCACATCCTTATCTCCATGTAAGGAGGGATGTGGATTTGATGTGTGGACCACTCGATGGATAAGAAATTGGTTGAAAGGCCACAGACAGAGGGTGGTCATCAATGGCTCTATGTCCAGGTGGAGGCCGGTAATGAGCGGCATCCCCCAGGGATCTGTCTTGGGACTGGTGCTTTTTAACATCTTTATCAATGACATCGATGACAGAATTGAGTGCACCATCAGCAAGTTTGCTGTTGACACCAAGCTGAGTGATGTGGTTGACACAGTAGAATGAAGGGATGCCCTTCAGAGGGATCTCAAGAGGCTAGAAAGGTGGGCCTGGGTGAGCCTGATGAAGTTCAACACAGCAAAGTGCAGAGTTTGCACTTGGGCCGGAGGAATCTCAGGTATCCATACAGACTGGAAGGAGAGGTCCTTGAGAGCAGCCCTGTGGAGAAGGACCTTGAGGTCTTGATAGATGAAAAACTGAACATGAGCCAGCAATGTGCCCTTGCGGCTTGGAAGGCAAATGGTATCCTGGGCTCCATCAAAAGAGAGGTGGCCAGCAGGGACAGGGAGGTGATTGTCCCCCTCTACTCTGCTCTTGTGAGGCCCCATCTGGAGTACTGTGTCCAAGTGTGGAGCCCCCGGTACAAGAAAGACAGGGAGCTGTTGGAGAGGGTCTAGAGGAGGGCCACAAAGATGATCAGGGGACTGGAGCACCTCCTCTATGAAGACAGGCTGAGGGAGCTG
>NW_011112865.1:0-1157 GCF_000146605.3 Meleagris gallopavo
ACCCAGCCTCTGTGAATGGAAGTGGAGAATGGCTGCAGGGAACGAGAGGCCCAAAACACAGTCAGGATCAGCAAATGGGAGGTTTTCACAAATACCTGTGAGAACACAAGGAAGTAACAGTGAGGAGGAGTACAAGCTCCAGAGTGCATCTATTCACAACACAATATCAAAGAAAAGGATAATGCGTCCTACAATGGGAAGTGGTTTATTTTAAGTGAGGATGAAGGTCTAAGACCAACGCAATGAGCACTGAGCAAGAATGGAATATGTAATATGGAAACAAAAGACTTCAATGAGTAGGGGTAGGGAAAGATACATGGAGGTAGCTCTGCTGATGTTGGGGATACCATCTGTGTACAGGCCAACAGCTGAAACACATTGTATAAGGTGCTCTCTATTCTTTATCCATCACCCAATTGATATGAATTTCAGCTTAGGTCCTCAAAGCTATTCAAGAATCCACGTTTGAAGACAGCTGGCTGCCCAAATGGTCACATTCATGCTCAGGTGCCCACATCACAGCAGTGTGCTCCCATGTCTTCCAAGAGGACCTTCTTCTAGGAGACGGTGGAACCAGCCAGCCTCACCAAGAAGCTCATGAGGTAAATAAAGCTTTACACCACTATGTGTCCCATAAGGAAGGCTTGTCATTGCTTTTCCTGTTCTTAAGTAGGATGCATCTAGCCAGACACGAACACTTCCAGCACTGAAAAGGTCTGTGGACACCTGCCCCAAACCAGGCCAGAAAGAGGCAGCACTGAAGGGGGATGAAGCCACTTGGGAAGCATATGACATCCCATTTTATGTGACCCTGCATCTACAAACTGGAAATGGGACTTATTAATCCAGTCCACCACGCTGTGCCACAGCACAAATATCTACAGCAACAGACCCCCAAAACCACAGCAATTCACTGGGCAGAACAACTTAAAATCACAGAATATCTCAAGTTGGAAGGGACCTGTAAGGATCACTGAGGCCAACTCCAGTTAGATCTCAGGCTCCAGTATTTATCCAAAATGCAGCATAGGAAAGCACAGTGCCTGGCCTGGCTTTGTGCACGCAGATGTCAATAATCACACAACATACCCAGGCTTCATAACACTGTTAAAGAGAGAATTAATATTAAAAAAAAAACAAAAAACCAAACATTTAAA
>NW_011112866.1:0-894 GCF_000146605.3 Meleagris gallopavo
CCTGAGTGACTGGAAGGGGTGGAGTCAGGATCCACCCCTTCTCAGACTTCATTTAAGGGTTGGCAGGGGGAGGCTCAGGTATCTTTTTGGAGGTCTCTGTCTATCTGTGTGTTGTTGGGTTTTCTTGTTTCATCTGTGTTTGTGCAGGGGGTGGCAGGCCTGCTGGCCCAAATTGCTAATGAACTGTGGCAATGTTCTTATGAGGAAGGTTAATTTTTCTGTGTATAGTGTTACTGTATGCTTGATAATACAGTATAATACGATATTGTTGGATTTGAGGCTTATAAATCACGTAAAATTAGAGAGAAGAGTGTCTGAAACCAGAAACCTTATTCTGAACTGAAGGCGCATGGCTGGGGAGCACACCCACGCACTGCCAGCCAGTGAGAGAGAGGGAGTCCTATGACTTTCTCCCGTGATGCATCTTCTCCTCTGAATGCCATGTATTCTGGGGTATGTACTTCTCTTTTGAGGACCAGGTACCTGGAAACTTGCCAGTCCACTGAATTGGAGTATTGTCTCTTTAATTCCCTGTGCTTTACATGGTGTTACGATGTGGAATGCTGATAAAAAGAATCATAAAACCGTGTTACTATGGTTTTTCTGTCATATGCTAGTTTTCTTCCTTTGTTTCTGTGTTCACGGCTATTTCTTTTGGGCTTGTTCTCATTTGCTGTAGCCTGTGACTTTGGTACCCTGCTATTATTGTTGTGCTTTCTATTGCTTTATAGCATTATACAACCTGATGTCCTTTCTTGAATTGGTTCTTTATTTTTAACTACTAGCTTTCAATTTGATTTTGCCTGGTTTTCTGAGGCTACTGTTTGTAATCCATTTCTTAACTGATTGCGTAACTGTCAACGGTTTATGGGCTGGTTCGGCCCGGTTCCGTGA
>NW_011112867.1:0-808 GCF_000146605.3 Meleagris gallopavo
ACCAACAGCTTGACTGAAGGTTTTTAATTTGGAGTGAGGCTTATTTAGTCTCCTCAGCACAGGATATCAAATACTTAAAAGCAGGCTGTAGCAGATCATAGTTCTTGAATAAACAAGGTAGAAGAAAGGCTATTCATGCCCGCCAGTGCATTGCGTTGCAGCTGAAGTGGAATCTTTGAGCAACCGTGGGCATGTGTTTTTCTACAGCACAGCTCCCAGACATTGACACTCGGCTGTGTGGGAGCGCCTTTGTTTGGCTGAGCGGCAGCCTGTTTTGCTGTTCTTGTGCTATAGCTGCTATGAAATGAACATTTATGAGAATACAGCAGCAAAATGAAAAGGGATAACACAACACAGAGACCTTATCAAATTAAAAATTTATGAGGTATAAAAAATGGCTTTTCTTCAGAAGATATAATAGGGAAGACTACTACCTGAATAATTACTGCTCTGAAAAATAGTCCTTGAACTTCCTGCATTCTTTTTTCAATCTAATTAAAATTCCAGAGGAAATTAAAGTGTATTAGGGTTTTTTTGTTATGAAATGATTGAATAAATGTGAGAATTATTTTTGATTCTGTAGTGTAAATTTGTCTCTATTTTCATTTATTTTCTCCCAGTACATATGTCTGTCTTGACTAGAAATAAAGTATTATAAACCTGTAATGAGTAACACCTTAAGCATTTACAAACTTAAATGAATAGAGCCTTGTTTTTGTTGCTATTTACCATAGACTGGGCTGCACAGCTGTTGCTAAGGCTTTGGTTAGTAATTTCTTCACTTTAACTTTTCTGTACACTGTTTACA
>NW_011112868.1:0-1242 GCF_000146605.3 Meleagris gallopavo
CCTTTTCCTTTTCCTTCCCCCTTTCCTTTTCGTTCCCCTTCCCCTAACAGGAATGTAGCTCATTTTTAACTTAGTAAAATAGCTTCCATTGGTACATCCTTCTGCTGTTAACATCTCTGAATTAGCATAATTTGATCCTATTCAAATTACTTTCAATTATACCAATATGATGTTTTTCTGATATGGGTGATCTCTAACCTGCTTGAAGTTCTGGGAGTGCTCTTGGATGTCAGTGTGAATGGGATTTCTCTTCACTGTTTGCCCTTCTCTTTTAGGTCTAAAATATGTAATACAATCAAAATACACTTTTTTCTCTTGTCTGAACATAAAAATACTTTGTACTGTCCTTCAAGGTAACAAAAGCACAAAAACACTTCTTTGTTAGTGTGCTTACAGGCGAGGATAAGGGCAGCAAATGAAGTTAGCAAGAGATGTTACATGGTCTTGTATTCTGTAGTAGTCTGAAAGTCATACAATGAAGGTTTAATAAGCTCCTCCTAAAAGATCTTATTTCAAAATCACATGTCTTAGACTGTTGCTTTTGTGCAAGATGGAAGATTCAGCTTAAGTAAAAAGAAGGTCCCTGGGAATTCCACTTTATGTATAATTTACTAATAAGATACATATGTTATGTAATGTGTTCTTAATACATAGCCTTGAAAATAAGTGTTGCTTAACCCGTCAATTGCTGAACATGTATTATCACACAAAATTCACATAGAAGAGTGTCAACGGTTTACGGGCTGGTTCGGCCCGGTTCCGTGACTAGAAGGGCGGAGGGATCCGCGGATCCGCGCCCCCGGGAAAAAAAGAAAATAAGGGACCCCGAAATAATTGAAAACAGTGGCAACAATCTGAGGTAAAACAAAGTAATTTACTAAATATGGTATCAACAGAATTTTATAAGGAGAGAGAATGTGAAATTGATGGTGGATCGGCCTTACCACAACGCTGAGATGAGAAGCGCAGGCAGAGAAGCGCAGGCGAGAAGCGCAGGCAGAGAAGCGCAAGCGAAGCAGCGCAGGCAGAGAAGCGCAAGCGAAGCAGCGCAGGCAGGAGAAGAGAGCATCAGGTGACCTTGCCGGGAGTTATATCTCCTCGCTGACCGTCAAAGCCCCCTGGGGAACTGCTGCTCTTCTCCGCTGGACAGGCACCCGGATTGAGCATCAGCAGTCAAACCCCAGTACATTGACATGATGTTATGATGTGGACACCGATAATGAAAATCATGAACCATGACAA
>NW_011112869.1:0-731 GCF_000146605.3 Meleagris gallopavo
CATTTAACATGAACACGTTAGTCCCTGGGATCCAATAGGATTAACACGTGTGAGCGAAAGGAGCTAAGCAGTATCACTGGAAGGCCACTCTTGATTAGCTTTGGAAGGTCATGACAATCAAAAGGTTTCTCAGGTTCCTGAGAACTGGAAGACAGCAAAAGTCCCTTTTATCTTTAAGATGGAATAACCAGAGCCAGTCAGACTCACCTGTGGTCTCTGAAAGGGTGATGGATCAAGCTACTCTGGAGACTTGAAGGTCCTGGTGGAGAACAACTTGAGTCAGAAAGGTGCCTTTGCTGCTAAGAAGGCCAAAGTATCTTGGGCTGTTCTGCAAAGAGTGTAACCAGCATATCAAGCAGTTCAAGTTTCTATCTGCTCTGCACTGGTGAGGCTAGGTATGGAGTAGTGGATCCAGCACTGGCTCCTAATTGCAAGACTCACACAGACTTGGTGGAGCAAATCCAGTAAAGATGACCAAGAGACTGAAGCATCTGTTGCTTGAGAGGAGGCTGAGAGAGATGGGACTTCTCAGCTTGGGGAGAGGATGCACTGGGGGATCTGATCCATGTATATAAAGACCTAACAGGAAGGAATGAAAAAAGGAGGAGCCAGATTTCACTCCGTGGTACCCAGCAAAATGCACAGATTGAAACACGGAAAATTCCATTTAAAAATAAAAAAAACATATATTTCTACCATGAGGGTGACTGGACAGTGGAACAAGGTGCCCA
>NW_011112870.1:0-1037 GCF_000146605.3 Meleagris gallopavo
AAAAAGGAAAAAATATCTCTGGGAACGTCTTTTGTTACCCCCTGTGGAAAGCAGGAGTGAACAGTGGAGGAAAATAAATTGACTGATTGTTATTAGCTGAGGCATCGTGTAAAGTCAGCTCTGGTGTAGTGCTCTAGCTCTGCTGTGCATGCAGCTGGAGGGTGGACGGCAGCACAAGACTGAAGACTGCAGCAATACAGAGAGCAGTAGACAAAATTAACACCATCATTTAGTTTTATTTGTTACGGTTTTAAGTGAGCCGGGAGCCAAAAAATGTTTGAAATAAGCCCTCAGAGAGAGACTGCACCAGAGAATCCCAGAATCTTATTTCCAAATGACAGAACCATACCTCTTCTATATTTCTGTGGTGAAAAAAGGGAAGACCGGTCCACATTATCTTTCAGGCTGACAGGTGTGAGGAGCAACTGGAGAAGGTTTGAAGGCTGCACAGGGTGGCTGTCAGAAGGCAGCAAGATTTTGCTGACAGCATCAGATTTACACATTTGCATGGCTGCGCACGTCCTGTATACCCAGAGAGCGACTAAATGCTGGTTTCCTTCCTCAGACTACATTCCCCTTCCAGGATAAAAACAACATCTTATTGAAATAAGACCCTGCAGACATTGTGGGTGAAGAAGCTATTTTGTCTGAGGGTCCACTGAGTCTTTAGTTTTTGTCATTACTAGTTTCCCTAGTTGGAGTTGCATGGGTGATGAAAACAGATGGAGGAGGAAGCCAGAAGAAAGCTCCATGCTCACATATTGCATGGCCAGGCTCTTTTCTAGAGCAAGAGTGGAGAAATTTGGCAAGTGCTATCCTTTTTTCCATGTGGAAATACACAAGTTCAGCTGCTGTGAGTGAGGGCTGGGTGGATTCTCAGGAGCTGATCGCTGTTCTCACCATCTCCATGGAGCTTTACAAGAACCATTCCCCAAATGTTGGGATCCACTGTGGGAGAAATTCACTTAGAAATGCAGTTGTTTCCAAATGTCTAAAAGTGTGCCAGAAATTGGAACTCCAGGGAGGTTAATTCTTTT
>NW_011112871.1:0-934 GCF_000146605.3 Meleagris gallopavo
GCCCTGGGGGTTCTGAATGCTCCTCGCTGCTGAGGAGGAGAGAGCTGGCATTGCAGGAAGGTGGAGTTTCTCACTGAGAGCACTTTTTTGCTTCTCTGTGACCATTAGCAACTTTGGGATGAGAAAGGGAAAAAGAAATTGCCTGCAGCCCTGGATGAAGGGAACAGATGCACAACTCTGGAGTTGTTTTCCTCACTCAAAGCTGAGCTCACACTGTCACCTTGTGCAAGAGGCTGTGCTGCTCCCTGCCTTGTGAAGGACAGGGTTGTGATGGAGGGGCCCCACTCACTTTTGATGCACAAGGGCTATGGGGAAATAGACAAGAGATGCTGTCAGTGCTCAGCTGCCTCCAGTCCTGGTCCCTCTGGGGGTCCTGGAGGACACACTGTGCTCAGGGCCAGCACTTAGCCCCTGCTGATTTACTTCACTGCACTGATTCCTCCAGCACAGTTCCCTGTTGGGTCCCATTTGGGCCCAAGGCTGAGGTTATTCCCACACCTCACCTGGTGTGCAGAGGGGTCCCTGGTTGAGTCTGGCACCCCAGGGGACATGGGAGAGTTACCCCAGCAGAGCCAAGTGCAGAAAGGAGGGTTTGTATGGAGAAAAGAGCATCCTTGGCGTAAAGACTGCACCAAGCCGACAAAAGTCACTTTTGAAAATGAGGATAATTATCTTTAATGGTTTATTATTTACCACTAACGATCTGTCCTCCTCTTAAAGTTGGAGAAATCAAATAGAGAAGTGGGAATAATACCAGAGGAAATGGATGACAAATTGCAGTGAAGATTAATGATTAGAAATTAAGTGAAGAGTGCTGTAGTGCTCGTGTGGCCCGGTTAACAAGTAATGAGAGAACTTGTAAGAATCAAACCATGAATTGTTTGTGACACAATAATTAAAAAAAGAAGAGTCAAACAGTTGGTTAATTTACATG
>NW_011112872.1:0-768 GCF_000146605.3 Meleagris gallopavo
TAATAAGGCTTGCTGCCTGCCAGAAGATGATGCTGGGGAAAGGTCACACATGCAGAATGGTCAGGCAATGTTCTTCACCAAAAATAAAGAATACTTGATGTTTAAGAGCTGGTTTCATACTTGCAATGTTTAGATGTAAATAATATCAGTCGCACAAAATTCCAGCATAAACAGAGCCTGCATTAAAGGCCCCTAGGAAACATTACAGTGAAAGGTTTTGGCTTAATACCACTGCATTTTAGGCTGACGTCACCACATTTGGAGGGAAGAGTACTGCTCTACTCCACACTCCTCATTAGCAAGATCAGTAAAGCACCACTACTTAAACTGATCCTTATTAATTCACTGAACATCTGGCCCCACCTCCTCACCTCCTAGTATTTAAGAAGCAAGGAGGTTAAAAGGGAGCCCACTAGCAATACCATTAATTGCCCTTTGATACAACTGCAGCTACTGGTGCTGGAAATAAAGAAATCATTACTTGCAAAATTTAAGATCAGAGCCCTGTAATCCTTATTAATGTAAGTCTTATTGGTTTATAATGAAACTAACTGCATCAGCAAAAACAGTTTAAACAGGGTGAAGTACAAGAAGAACTGGATGCCAAGAACGTAATCACCCAGATACCCAGGGGTAGCTCTCAGTAACTCAATTAGCTTAGTGGAGGTTTTGCTGGATTTGCATTAATAGACCAAAGAGCAGGGGTTAGTCACAAATTTCTTCTGGAACAGCTAAAAGTAATTTAAAAAGATGCAATAGCAACAAAGA
>NW_011112873.1:0-842 GCF_000146605.3 Meleagris gallopavo
GGTGCAGTGGAAATACAGCAGGATAGTGTTTATTTAGCACTTCTTATAGGGACGTGTTGGACGCAGACATGAGCATCACATCACACAAACAGCAACCTGTAATGTCATTTATTCAAAGACACAAACAGAGAATTCAGGTTACGATCTGCTGGAATTTAGATCAGTTCCTTTGCAGCCAATCTATTAACAGTTTCCCCTACCCCCAACGTGACATGAAGTTGTCTAAAGATAGGGAACACGAGACGCTATTCACAGAAGTGACATTGCATACCATGCACTACTTCAGTCAGAATTTCTGAAAATGTTTGAAAGTCAGTTTGCTAAATGGAATTCAAATTATACAAAAGACAGTTAATGGTGGAGGAGAGCTTCCTATAGCATTTAGGGAAGGAGATCTGTAAAAATGGAGGAACAGATGCTTTACGCATGTTTGGGTTGAAAACATCCCCTGAGAGACCTTCTACAACAGAGAAATTCACTGGGAGTCCACACTTGGAAAACTGATCAGCAATTTGTGCTGCAGAACAACAGCAGAAGAACAGCCCTTGTTGCCCTGAGCACACAGCTCTGTGCCACTCAGCCTTACGCCAGCTTCAGAATTTCCACCTCCAACTGAAAGTTGGAACAGGCTGCATACATTTTACTTGCACTTTTATTCAGTGTTACCCAGATTCCTTCCCATCCATGCCTCACAAAGCCAGAATCAAACCAGCGTTAGGTCAGACTGCAGCAGAGCACTGCACTGGGAGGGATGGGCAGGCCTGAAGTGCTCCATGTGAGCAAGACAGCAGCTCAGCCCTGATCCCTTGTGGCAGCACAGACACACGTGAATAAGGTGTGGA
>NW_011112874.1:0-791 GCF_000146605.3 Meleagris gallopavo
CCAAGTGCCTCTCCCCATCCACCTCCCAAGTCCCAGCCTCTCTGCACTACCCTGATGCAACCCAGGTGGAAGCAGCCAGGCAACGCAGCCCCAGGGAATGAATGTGGAGGAGCAAACCAACACTTGCTTGCTCCTATGGGCATCACAGATACTTTCCCAGAAGTATCACACCTCCTGTCCTCCTCCGTTCCTCTTTCTGACACAGCAAAGCTTTGATTTCCAGGCAGCAGCAGAGCCAGTGGGATCACACAGAACTGATGCAGCCCACTGCACTGCCAAAAGCAGCAGCAGGGCAGGACAGTAAGAGCCTGAGTTGCACCCAGGATCCTCGTGCTGTGCACTGCATTGCAAACCAGCCTAAGTGAGACCCACGGCAAAGGCACAAGACAGTAAGTATGCTCTGAGAGAGGCGCCATACAGCACATACAAAACTGTGCTTTCAGACCTATGCTGATTTATCCACGTCCATACTCCAACTACAGCACGCACAGCCCAGCACCAAGCAGCAGGTCCCCAACCCTGCAGCCAGGGAGTCCCCATGGGTTGCAGCGCTCATACCACCAAGCCAAGAACTCGGGCAGTGGGGAAGAAAACAACAGCTCAGGAATTTGCAAGCAGCTCTGCACGGTGTTCAAGAAAATAAACAATTTTTCCCCGCAGCCGCTCGGCCGGGGACACAAAGGTCCCGGAGAGATCCTCGGCGGGGTCATGAACTCTCACACCCTGCTGAGCAGCCTGCTTCAGAAACAGCGCTGAGGAAATTCCCAAAGAAAAGTACATCAACACAAGAG
>NW_011112875.1:0-824 GCF_000146605.3 Meleagris gallopavo
ATTTCTATTTCCCTAAATATGATATGCTTATTCATGTGAGTCATTCCACACTGGGTAGGGGTATGTAAGGGAAATTCTCCATGCCATGGAAATTCCCTGTCATTTTGAAGATTAAGGTCACTAAGAAGAAAGCAGAAGGTTACTTATGACAGAAAGACTTTCTGCAAAGGTTCATGGCTCACAGGAGGGAACTACTGATTGTCTGAAAGGCCTGAAGAGGCATTAAAAATGAGAGAGGTTCTTCCCAGAGGCATGCTTAACAAAGAGCCATCCTTCCTTCTTTGTGACATGGTGACATTACTTTTTTAATCCACCATAACTGCTTTTTGATGAAAAGGAGAATGGTGACAATACAGCCAATGAACCTGACTACTTTTCCAACTGCTATTCAGAAGAAACTGTATGTGTTTAGAGAAAGAAACTGTATGTGTTTAGAGAAAGTTGAAGGCTTTAGGTTTTGAAGGCATAAAACTCAAAGAAATTATCAAAAAGCTACCAAATATACACACATAATAATAGTATAATGGCAGAGAGGTAATTTAGTTTTTATTATGACTAATTCTTTTACTGTTTTTATTAGGAAAACACATACATGCTGTTACTTGACAAAGGAATAACACTTGCTACTCACTATTCACTTATATTAAAAATATATATATGTAGTTTATTAAAACAGATAATATTCTTGCCCTTTATTTCCACTTAATGCAATAATCTACCTTTCATTCATGTAAAAGAGAAGGGCAGACATGCACATTGTTCCCCAACTTTCACTTGCATGTTCAGTCTCCCCTCCCCCCACCATTCTCCAAAGAATACTTTGG
>NW_011112876.1:0-639 GCF_000146605.3 Meleagris gallopavo
AAGGTATGCTAAACAAAAACCAAATAGATTTGAGCTGTGTAACTTTTAACTCGAGATAAATGGAACTGCTAAAGGAAATCTCATTCAAGAGTACTGCTGTTTCTGTGGTGAGGCAAATGTGGAGAGAACCTGATGGAATAACAGGGGAAACAGATCTGCGTGGTGTGTGTAAAAGAGAAAAGATTTGAAATATGGGGATTTTTTCAAAGCTTTTGAAGAATAAGACTATTGTAGTGTTTTCTCCTTTTGACCTTTCAAAAGGTAAAGTCTCTTTGAGACTGTTGGACGTTATTTGGATTCCTGCAGCTGCTCATGTGTAAGTGGAGGCAAGAAGAGCCTTATGATGATAAGTAAACTTGTACACTAGTGGTAACCGAACATGGAAAACACAGCAAGCCCTTTGTGATCTACTAAGAACGGGGGTAGGGTGATGCACGTTTTGGGTCTCTTCCCTGTATTTAGCTCTGTACAGTAGTAAAAAGGCATTTCAGAGAAGTTCTCAAGATTTAGAACTCTGGGTAATTGGGACATCTAGTTACTGCTAGGCTCAAAGACTGCTGGAATAAATGGCCAATCGTGTCAGCGTTGCGTTTGTGTCTCAGTCTTTAACCATTTTCTGGGCTGTACTGCATCACATGC
>NW_011112877.1:0-959 GCF_000146605.3 Meleagris gallopavo
AATTTTTGGACCTCATGTTGTGTTTGGCCAAGTGCTGGCCAACCTGGGGTATGCCCATGGCAGCCTTTCCTCATGCCCATTTCTTAGCTTTGATGTCTCTTGTATAAAAAAGCAACTGGCAATGATTTTTATATTATTTAGCTTTGCAAATGATTAAAGATAGCTTTCTCCATGTTGATGCAATGGAGTTTCTAAGCTATCATTTCATGATAGTAAGTGCAGCCTCATGCCACCAAAAAGCTGTTGGCTTCAGGTTGTAATTCTACTATAATCTTGGGCGAGCTTTGGCAGTGTGAGATTATGTGCTTTATCCAGAACTGCAGTAATGTGCATTTAAGACAAATGACATCTGATAAGGCCACTTAAATCAACTTTACCTTCTTACTATCTCTACTACTGCCCTCATTTTCAGTAGCACTTCTTTGTTTTATCCATATTATTTTGTTTCCATGCAATATATTCTCAGACTTCCCCTCCCCTTGATTTTGCATGGGTGCAAGGTTGTTGTATGGGTGTTCCTAACGCTCTTATATTTCTTTGCATTTTGTTTTGTGACTCTTCCACCCACTAAAGCTCACACTCATGTGGAAGGTATGTGCCATTGTTTGCAAATTCCTGTTTATGTCTGGAGCAGTAACATGTGCAGGAATTCTGGAGGTGGCCGAAGAGGAGAGGATGTGAAAATATCCTCTGCGTGACTGCTGGGAGCTGCTTTACTTGTGTAGGACAAGCTATAATAAGTACTAATTGCTGTTCTGATCTAGCTGTCAGCCTCCTGATAGCTCTCCTGGCTGGAAGGCAGGGGGACTGAACAAGATGTGAAGAGCATGTGGTTTTTATATTGAGCTAAGTGCTTTGTCCACACCAATGCCTTCCACAGCTTGAGCAGAGAAGGTCCTGTAATGCATGCTTGTTAACGGAATGCAACCAGTTTTTAGCTGTCGCTGTTGCAACAATTG
>NW_011112878.1:0-591 GCF_000146605.3 Meleagris gallopavo
CCCCACGGGGCAGTTATTTGGACAGGTACCACAGGAGGCACTGAGAGGCTGGGCACCTTGCTTCCCCCTTGGCAGAAGCCTCATCACGTCCTCAACACGCCCAGCCTGTGGGAGAGGAATCCAGCCCGACCTGCTCCCTGCACAGCCTCCCAGGCTGCCAGATGCAATTTATCAGGCAGACATCTGTCTGCAGCGCTCAGCTAGGCTGTGCAGCTCCATGCAGGCTCCCTGCAGTCAGCACAGCACTGCAGGTGAGGTTTTTCCCACTCACAGCTGTGCTGCTTTGGTGGGAAGCTTCAATTGCGTGATGTGAGGCTTCCCCAGGGGCTTCTTTGGGGGATGAGGTGGTAAATAGGTGGCAGAGAAGTGGCAGGAGCCTCTGTGAGTCCCAGCAGAGCAGGGTCCTCTGCTGTGTGTGAGGTGCTGACACCAAGCAGTGGTTCTGGTGCAAGGAGCAAGTGATTTTTAGGGACACAAAAATGATCTGAAGGATGGAACTCCTCTCCTACGGGACAGGCTGAGAGCTGGGGCTGTGCAGTGCAGAGAGGAGAAGGCTGCAGGGAGAGCTGAGTACGGCCCTTTGCTACTTAA
>NW_011112879.1:0-559 GCF_000146605.3 Meleagris gallopavo
GGTCCACACCAGTCAGAAAGAAAACAGAAAGAAAAGCAGAGGGTGTGAACAGGAAATAAAGAACAAAACCAGACACTAAGCTAGCATATGTTTAAGGTGTAGAAGCAGCAGTCACAAATAGAAACAAATGATGTTTGTTATGGTCAACGTGTTGGGAAAACAGCAGGCAATTGTGATAGTGACTTGGATGTCACAGGAATTTGATTAAGCTTAAGTAGGAGCTCAGAAAATATGGCACAAATGTAAAAATATTAAGACTTAGCATAAGCTCCATGGGACTGATTTTTAGTAAGCAGGTGATAAAACTCAGTGGTTCTCTCTAGGATTTATTCTCAGGAGACAAAGTCTAATGCAGCCTCTCAAACCAGCCAGAAAGCGAGTTCATAGAGTATGGTTTCCAGTTTATTCAAGGAAAATGTCAACCAGCAATAAATCAATTTTCTCTGGAGAGCAGTAGAGCTGCCCAAGGAAAGGAGAATTCACATGAATAAACTATTTGCCTCCAAACACCCTGATGCTCTGTACTGTTGTTCAGTCCTCTGTCTTCCTCCTGAGGCAA
>NW_011112880.1:0-866 GCF_000146605.3 Meleagris gallopavo
AGCACTGCAGACCGTGCTGGAATGATGTCATGTAAACAGGGAAGGGGCTGCCACAGTCCTTTGCAGACGGAGCTGCTGAAGAAAATAATCAGGGCTGGGTTATTCTGCCCTTTGAGGATTTTATGGGAAGGGAACCAGCATCCCCAATCCCGGCCCACATTGGGTGCAGGCTGCAGCCTCTCCATCCCTTGCCCCCCAGGCAGAGGATTGTGCTGGGTTTGGACAGCCTGGGTCAAAGGGGGTTGAACCAACTTCCATTTGTTAACTCCCCTCTCAAAATGTAAGAGTTTGACATCAGGTGGTAAATTATCCCCAGACCCTTTAGAATAACAGATTACCCGTGCTTATAAGCCACAGTGGTTTATTTGTTTTGTAAACCAGGGCCTCTCCCACTGCTCCAGCACACATTTCCTCTCCAAGCTGAAACCCAAGCCCCCCCACACCAAACAGAACTGCTATTCATTCCTTGCCCCATCAATCCAGCCTGGGTAGAGACTCCACTGCTCTACCAGCACTGCTCAGACAATGCAGACCCAGAGCACCCAGCCCTGTGCAGTACTGGGCAGCTCTGGGACACACCAAGGGTGTTGGGCACTCACAGTTGAGGTTGGCAACATTACTTTTGCATGTTACCCTTTGTCCCTGCTTGATGAGGACACAGACACAGGTTGTTAGCACGTCCCAGAGCATGGATGAGCACATAGACAAAGGCATGGACTGTTGGCATGTCCCACATCATGGACATGAATATGAGCACGGATAAAGGCATGGGCTGTTGGCGTGTCCTTGCTCTCTCCAAGTCATGCAACAAAACTTGGGGAAAAAAACAGGACAACCAACATTCTGCAGCACACAGGCAGAGAGAA
>NW_011112881.1:0-590 GCF_000146605.3 Meleagris gallopavo
ATTTTATTTTTTTAATCCAGCCATTGTGCTGGAAATGCTTTCAATTTTACAAGAGTTCAGATTTAATACTTCCTCCAATATTTGCTTCTTCCAGCACATACAATGTTTCCTAGCCTGCTTCTTGTTAGGGAGTAGGCTATTTTCTTTATTCACAGCAAGCTGTAGACCAGTTTTATCAGTGAGTTGATAATGTTAAATTTTCTTGCTTCTTCCTGAAAATGTTTTACTGAATTGAAAAACTTTGTAATTTGACACTACATCCAATCGTAAAGAAATTATTTCTCTAGTCTGTTTTCCTCCTACACATCTAGCATATGCAGTCCTTCTGTTTTCTGTAGTCTTGGGGAAGTAGGGTGGAATGTTCTTTTGGAGTGTAAAAGAAGAGGTGAGAACATGGAGATGAAATGGAGATGCTGTTCGGAACAAACAGCTGCATATGTTTCTCCTTACTCTGAGAAACCTGTGAGACTAGCCTGCTCCATATTGAGGAACAGAATGTGCATGTGAAGCTTGGTGCGGGTAATAAGACCTTGCTACCTTACAACATGATGAGTTGCAGGTGAGTTATGGAATGAGAATGGTCCTGGAGT
>NW_011112882.1:0-508 GCF_000146605.3 Meleagris gallopavo
AACAGCATGCACTGGGTGGGTCTGTTTTGGTAATCTGAAACAGCTTGCAAAAGACTGTTTTTTGCAAATATTAACATGGTATAGAACTACTAATCATTGGAGTCCTTGAGATATTCAGACACCTGGAAAAGAAAAATAAAAAAGAATGAGTCTGGACTCAGTATATCCTAAGAGATCAAGTGGGAGTATTCCTATCTTTCCCACACAACAAATTAAATGGAGCTTCAGTGCTGTCATTGGGTTCTTGCACTGGATGAAGCCTTAAAGTTTTCAGCTCACCTGCATACAATCAGTATGTGCCTGCACACTGCTGCTCTGAGCTGCAAAGCGAGCAGTAAGTCACCTCTTGGACGTGGCTGGCAGAGGAGGAGCTGCGTGCTGATGCTCGTGTTGCATTTCTTACAGCCTCAGCATCCATACATTTGAACACTTGTAGAATAATAACTAGGAGCCAGGAGGTTGGCTTTTTTAATCATCAAATTCAGTTAGAATCATAGAATGGCCTGGG
>NW_011112883.1:0-508 GCF_000146605.3 Meleagris gallopavo
AAAAAAGCATCTTTGATAGGGTTCAGACCTCCCAGCTCTTCAGTAACCAGTAACCTGGCAGGAAGGGACAGGATGATGCACTGCAGCCGTGCTATCAGCTGGATGAAATAATGAGGAATCAATATCTGAGCAGTGTTGTCAGCAGAGTATTTGCATCTTATGCCAGTTACAGTCACTGGTGATCACAGGAATGCCTCTATCGATACTAATAATGAATTTAAAAAGCTGTTCTCATGAAGTGAAGGGATTTATGCCAAGAAAGTAGATTAAGTGAAATGTCCTAAGTATTAGAGAAATGCTTGCATTTCATAATTGGGTTTGGAATCCAACCTGAGTGTTATTTGAATATGAAGATATTTTTGCCATTTGGAGGAAGGATAGCACTGGAGAAGAGAGAAGAAATCCAGAGTTATAGATTTCCTAATTATGAACAGACATTGTCAGACGCTGCAATCAATAAGATGCTCACTCACATTTCTGCATGACTGGAGCACACCGTGAGTTATCA
>NW_011112884.1:0-731 GCF_000146605.3 Meleagris gallopavo
TGTCATAGCAGCAAAAGATATCTAATGACATTTTGCTGGGCGGAAAAAGAAGCGAACAGCATTGCACTATTAAGAAATAATCAGTTATTTCCTTAACAGCTTTTAAGGCTAACAGACCCTAACTCTTGGCTTAGCATGTGTTCAGCCAGGCAGGAAAAAAACATGCCTGATACTGTCCATGGCACAGGGCAAGAAGCCTCAGCTGGAATGCATTTATTTTACTAGGTGGAAGCAAATCTCTGGGGAAGAAGGGCTTAGGAATATTTTACTAATTCTCAAAATGCCTGTCTCTTTGTCAACGACAGATTTAGCTGTCCTGCCAGGAGGGGATGAGAGGAGAAAACAGAAGGATCACTTGCTTTCCTCAATGCAGTGCTGCTAATAGCAATACCCTGAGGCTCCAGCTATTCACCTCAGGTTTGTCACAGAGAACAAAACTTGTAATAATCACTCATCTTTTCAAAGTTGTCTAAAGCAACGTGTAAGCTTTTGTCTGTGCTAACATCTTTAAACTCTGAGCATCCTTC
The DNA here is from genome assembly GCF_000146605.3 of Meleagris gallopavo. Classification (NCBI taxonomy): domain Eukaryota; kingdom Metazoa; phylum Chordata; class Aves; order Galliformes; family Phasianidae; genus Meleagris; species Meleagris gallopavo. Next base: position 528 of record NW_011112884.1, read on the forward strand.
TGAGGGTCATTAATGACATTCCACACCACAACAGCTGAGAAACCTCTGATGAAATTAAATGGCTCCAATTGAACTGGCCCACAGTCAGATCAGAGACAGAACTACAGTCTATAACAAGTTATTTGAACAAGATACTTCTCAGCCTAAGCATATTTTATTCCTTACTTCAATATATCAACTCAAGGACCGTTAGAAAGCTGAAAG
>NW_011112885.1:0-479 GCF_000146605.3 Meleagris gallopavo
GGCGCTGCTCGAGCCCTGCAGTTCCGCTCCGTGCCGCGAGAGGTCCTCAGCGCTCAGCTGACCGTGTGCTGAGCGGGGGGTGGGGAGGGGCTGGCAGCCGAACGGGGTTACACGGGGATCCTCCCCGCTCCGTGTCTGTCAGTCCTTCTGTCCCTGCACAGCGACTGTCCCTATTGCAGGAGGGCGGCAGAACCTCCTTAGAACTGTTGCAGTGAGCGCGGTGCCGCCATCGTGATGCTCGGAGCGCGGCTACTCCTATCACGTGTGGGTTATTCCCACGAAGTATGGGTTATTCCCCTCACATCTGGGTTATTCCCATCACATGTGGGTCATTATTCCCATCACTTGTGGGTTATTCCCGTTAAATACGGGTTATTCCCCTTAAATTTTGGTTATTCCCATCACATGTGGGTCGTTATTCCCATCACATGTGGCTGATTGCCATGAATAAGGCTGTGGTCCTGCCAGGACTCGGCCCA
>NW_011112886.1:0-1155 GCF_000146605.3 Meleagris gallopavo
GTGTTGTAGGGCTAAATCCACCTATTAAATGAGAAAGACTTCACAGATTTTACAATGGCTATCTTTATCAATAGCCACTCTTAAAGAGAAGAAATAACTACAGTGAAATACAGAAGTCTAATGTAAACATGTGTTAATAGCCTGCTGATCAACAGTACCAACTTGTACATAATTACACAAAAGTCCAATTCACAATTCCCATGCAACTGTTTTCTTGTAAAACCTACAAAGAAAAATTCAGTTACAGTCATTGCCTTAATGACATGCAACTTGAAAAACAAAATTATAGTTGGTGTAGTCCTTAAAAAAACAATTTGAATCCGACCCATACTTTTGGAACATTTTCTATGATGACAGACAGGAAAACAGAATTAAAACGTTCAAAACAATATAAACACATTTACCCTCCTTATGCGCAGTTCTTCCATAGTCTCCAATAAACTTGTTTTAAAGTCCAAGAGACGAATGGAGAGCAACGTCTCTGATGGACTCTGAAGAGAGGAGTCAAGCGTCTGCATTTTAAGGTCTTCATCCATGCTTAAAGCTTGTCTGCAATAAAAAAAATGTACGTTTTCTCTTTGGTTGATCTTGAAGAGGACATTCAAACAGTAAGAAAAACGCAAACACATTTTGCAAATAGTAAAACTACTTGTTTAAGCCATTATGCCATCTATTGCATTTCCATTTTAAATTCATGTATGCCATTTAAAATTCATGTATAGTACTGTTAATAAACAGCAAGAAACAACAAAAACATCAGCTCTACCATCAATTCACAATATTCATTTATTCATCTTCATATTTTCAGCTTCGATTTTTGTTTTAAATGAAGACCACAGTGAGCATGAAGTATAACTTCCTTTTTCCCCAGAGCCACCACCCTATGCTGGCACAAAGGTACAGAAAATAATACATCTGGCCATTAAAATGCACAAATTTCCACAGCCTGAGATTTCAAAAATAATAATTCAGGCTCAATTTTGAAGGAGATGTTCATACTGACAATACTTGCGATCTCTGACTCTGACCTTTATGAAGGTCCCTCCTATTCCCACGAGATCTAATACTGACTTTTGGGCTCTAAGCTACTTACATCAACTGCAGTCAAGCAAGGAGCTGCACTCACTTGCATACACATCTCTAGGGACAAAGCAC
>NW_011112887.1:0-461 GCF_000146605.3 Meleagris gallopavo
CCCCTGGGGAACACTGCTAGTTACAAGCCTCCAACCAGATTCTCAGCCACTGATGACAATCCTCTGAGCTCTGCCAGTCAGCCAGTTCTCAGTTCATCTCATCATCCACTCATCTACTGCACACTTTCCTAGTTCCATAACAAGAATGTTATGGGAGATGGTGTCAAACGCCTTGCTGAAGTCAAGGTATGCAACATCGACTGCACATTCTCAATGCTCATCTCTATGCATTTCCCTGCACAGGCATCTGAAGTGTTTTCATTAGTTACATGATTATGTACTGGAATGATAAAGCTTATTTATAGCTTATTTGGGTAAATGTACTACTGGAAAATTTTATCTTGACACTTCAGTTAGTAATTACTTGAACTTTATCATATCATCATGCTATTATTGCTTACCTTTCTCTACTAATGCCAATCTCTTAGAGCCTTTTTTTTTTTTTTAAACTTTCTTCTGGC
>NW_011112888.1:0-461 GCF_000146605.3 Meleagris gallopavo
CACCTGACGTGCATTTGCTAAAAAAAGTAACAAATTACTTTGCAGATTTATGCTCCAGCTTTGCCTGGCAAACAAGCAGATGCGCCTTGCCAAATAATCTTTCCCCAAATCAGTCATCTTCAGAAATACTAGCTCCACAGTCTGTTGACTCAGCTTCATAAGCAAATTACACTTTGTGGCAAAGCAATTTATTAAATGATGGTGAGAAAAGAACTGAATGGGATCAGGATCAATAAATGTGATTTTTCACTCTAATAAAGATTGGTTCCACATTTCTTTGAAGAGTAAAAACAAAACCTCATCAGGTACAGAACCTACTTTATGGCAAAACCACTTTTTGGTTTACAGAATCAGGAAAGCCACAAGGGTATTAATGCATAATTCTTCATCTTTGCTTTATGAGTAGTACTCATAGCTATGCTGTGTCCTTGCCTAGCCGTGTACTGAACTCTTCACCTCAC
>NW_011112889.1:0-551 GCF_000146605.3 Meleagris gallopavo
TTTTGACTTTGAGGCAAAGAACTGTCTGAACATCTTTAAAATGCAGTTGAATGTCTTCTAAGTAATGCTCTTTGGGTCTGTCAGGGTTAAAGTTTTTTGAGTTGTTTCAGCTCACTCTAGTAGTTCCTGTTTCCTATTCCCAAATAACTCCTTGGCATGCATATTCTCTCTTGTTAGCTCTCACTGTGTATTCCTTCATGTAAATATTTCCAAAGCGCAGCCTGTGTACTGTGGAGCAAACTGAGATGTGAGAGAATTGTAGCGATGCTTTTCAAGGAGTGAACAAAACTGCGCTCTTAATTCTGTAAAATATTTGGGACAGAGGAAGCTAACTGTTTCCCTAGAGAGCCCCTCGTGGGAGGAGTGCTCTCACCAACTCTTTGTGGTATGCTTATTTACTGTTCCACTTTTGTGTGTGTGTTTCCCCCTCCCCCTTTTCCCACCAAACCTAATGTGAGTTATCACCTACTTCTGCCTCTTGCACACTGAGCCCTCAGGGCCCTCCTGTCATGCTCAGCTCTGTTTATAAGCTGGCCATGTCTTCCCACAGA
>NW_011112890.1:0-437 GCF_000146605.3 Meleagris gallopavo
ACGTGCGGGAAAAGTCAGCGAGCTGCCCTCATCTGGGGCTCGGAGTGGTTTTAGGCGCACGCAATGCTTTGCTTGCACCGAATGTGCAAGCAGCTCTGCTCTGGAAGCTGCCAGGAGCTTCTGGTTACCCGTCCGTATGTGTGATAAACTTTCTGTTTATCCGTGTATGTAAAGCAGTCAAACACCGCGAGGGACGCCTTGCTGTTGCATCTTAATTTGATCTTTGCTTCTGTTTCTGTTGAGTAAATATTGTCGTCTCCCTTTTGCTGATAAATTCCTTTCCTCACTGAGGTAAAACTGGCTTACTTGTTAATTAATAGCAGGTAAAGCTGTTCTGTTTTCTTAATGCCTTTTCTATGGCCTTGATAAGATTTTTTAGAGTAACTGTTGTCTTCCTTTTGCCTCGTCGAGCACACCTGCGCCTCTTAGCAACTAGA
>NW_011112891.1:0-757 GCF_000146605.3 Meleagris gallopavo
CTACAAGAATCTGGAGCTACTGAAACAAGTTTCTTTGTCTGTGCCAAGCGCTTATGTTGTTTTCTTAACCCCATCAGCAGTCTTTTTTTTTTCTCATTTGTTATGTCAGCAGCCTATCCACTTTAATTCTTCATCAATAAGGGAATGCAGGATGTCGCACTTTGAGACAACTACCATGCTGTGGAAGAAAACATGGTAGCATTTCACAAACATTGCTACTCTAAGGTGAATACCATCACAAACACCTGGTTGTGGATCTTGAATCTCAACTAAGAGATACGCTGTGTATCTCCTCTTAGATATCAGAGCCTGTTATCTATCTAAGAAATGCATCTTCTTAGCACACAGTTGGGTTACCTTGAGGCCACACAGGTCCTTTGTGGGCTATGTGCTCCCAAGATAACAAGCAGGAGACTTCCCTATAACAGAGTAGGGGCAGGCAGCAATGCAAAAACATGGGATCTGTCAGGGTGCAAACCTCAGCAAAACTGCCTGGAGCTCCAGCCTCTCTTCCTGAGTCACACTGAGTGGGTACAAGAGGGTCTGCTTTCAGATAAGGCCTTGGGCCGTGTGGTCTTGGTGAAGCACGGGGGTGTGTCCTAGCTTGTGGATACCAAGACAACTGATGCTGAGGGTATTTCTTCCCTCCCTGATGTCCAGCTCCAGAGTGAAGCACTTTTATTCTCCAGGCCATTTCATTTTCAGATAAGACGACATTATTGAGAGATCAACCACAATACAGTTAGCCCAATGTCAT
>NW_011112892.1:0-445 GCF_000146605.3 Meleagris gallopavo
CCTGGTCTAGTACCAGATCTGGAGGATGGTGGCCCTGCCTGTGGCAGGGGGTTTGGAGATTCATAATCTTTGAGGTCCCTTCCATCCCTGGCCATTCTATGATTCTGTGAAAGGTGTTCTGATAATCTTCATGGCTCTCCTCTGGACCTGCTCCAAAACTCCACATTTTTCCAATGCTGGAATTCCAAGGCTTGGATGCAGTACACTGTTAACATATGAAGATTAGCATAAAATCAAAATTCAAAGTAGAAAATTAATACTGGCATATTTTAAAAATATGCAATGGAAGAGTAATAATTAATTTTAAATTCTAAAATTTTAAACAAATCAAATATTCTGAATACCCAACACAATCAGCAGATGTATGTTTTATGAAATCTAAGTATTCAAATAATTCAAAAGAGACTTGAAGAGCACCCCAAAGTACCTATGTAAACAGGGAACA
>NW_011112893.1:0-404 GCF_000146605.3 Meleagris gallopavo
GTGCCGCTGCCCGGGGCTGCCTCCTCCAGCACGGCCACAGTTGGAGCATCCCTGTGCCCCCCGCCCTTTCTCACATCCTAGTGGGGGTCTGGATCAGGCCAGCCGTGGGCTTTACGTATGGAATGGAGGACACGGGTTTCAGAATGTTCTAACTCAATGGGAGTGCACTCAGAGCAAAGTCTGAGCGCTGCCTGCTGCTCAGCACCAGTCCCATCTGCCATCACCACACACACCCACAGTGAGTCACCCTGAGCTGGGGCTGCTGGGGAGACACTACAACAAAACCTGAGCTGGAAGGTTCCCAGGAATCCCGGTGCAAGCATGTAGGTAGAAAGTGCAACAGGGCAGCGTTCCAACAAGAAAATTTGGATCTGGAAAGTTTTGAAACAGGGCGGGGATTAAAA
>NW_011112894.1:0-550 GCF_000146605.3 Meleagris gallopavo
GATGCATGAAGGGCAAGGGCTTGAATGCCTTTCTTTTATGGACATTACTCAAGCAGAGGTCTTATAGTTTAATTCAAGTAAAATATTTTCTGTTGATGCTGAAACTGTCAGTTTCAATTGAGAAAGACATTTTGAACTTGTAATAGGGCTGCTTTTTCTATCATCTCTCAATGTAAAGTATGAATTAAGTCTCTTCTTTAGCCAAAAAGATTATCAGGAAGCTTAAGCATTTCATGGTTTGTCTGGATAACGTGCAAATTTATCTCTGGCTCTGGTGACAGAAGAAGGTATCAAGGAAAAAATAAAATACAGAGTAACATGGGTGGAATTATCTAGTAAAGTGCAATGTGGAAGGTTTTTTTCTTCCACTGGAATATTATTGGAATCTTGCTTACTGTGCAATTGAAATGTACTTCATCACCTTATGGGAAAATGCTCCATGGATGCCACCTTAATTTAGAGATATTAAAGATGTCTTTTTCAATATCTCCAGCAAATTAAAATTCTGTGCTAGAAAGTAAGGAAGCTAATAATGATTTTATATTCAAAG
>NW_011112895.1:0-394 GCF_000146605.3 Meleagris gallopavo
AAAAAAAAAAAAAGACAAAATCAATATAGGAAGCTCAGAGGCTCCTCCTGCTGGACGTTGGCCCACTAACATTGTAATTTTTGCTTTTGCTTACAGTTTCAACGCTGCCTTTTCTTTAACTCTACTGTTCTGATCATCCCAACAACAGTAAAAACCTTTTTTTTCCCTGCAGTTTTATGCTACTTAAAAACATACTACAACTTTATGTTGTAGTATTTCAAATTTCCTCCATTCTTATTTTGTTAAATGAGTGTATAGCTTGTCTGTATCCAAGGAATGAGTAAAAAGCAATGAGGAAAAACAAGTGCGAAGGTGAGGTACTAGAATAAGGTGAAAATACTGTACTTATAGAGGTATATGGGAACCAGGCCAAATTTGTCTTTCTTTTCTAACT
>NW_011112896.1:0-1309 GCF_000146605.3 Meleagris gallopavo
CCCAACCCTGACCCCAAAACTCTAACCCTATCCATAACCCTGTGACCCCAACTCTGACCTGAACCCCAACCCTAAGACTAATCCCTACCTTAACCCTGTGATCCCAACCCTGACCCCAAAACTCTAACCCTATCCATAACCCTGTGACCCCAACTCTGACCTGAACCCCAACCCTAAGACTAATCCCTACCTTAACCCTGTGATCCCAACCCTGACCCCAAACCTAATTGTGAACCTGACCCCAAAACTCTAACCCTATCCATAACCCTGTGATCCTAACTTTGACCTGAACCCCAACCCTAAAACTACCTTAACCCTGTGATCCCAACCCTGACCCCAAAACTCTAACCCTATCCATAACCCTGTGACACTAACTCTGACCTGAACCCCAACCCTAAGACTACCTTAACCCTGTGACCACAGCCCTGACCCCAAAGCCCCAACCTTAACCCTGTGACCCTGACTCTGATCCTAACCCTAAGCTTAATCCCAACCTTAACCTTAGCCCTGTGACCCCAAACCTAACTGTGAACCTGACCCCAAAACTCTAACCTTAACCCTGTGACCCTAACTCTGACCTTCCCCCCAATCCTAACCCTCAGCCTAATCCCAACCTTAACCCCAACCCTGACCCCAAACCTAACTATAAACATGACCCCAACCCTGACCCCAAAACCTTAACCATAACCCTGTGACCCTGACTCTAACCTCAACCCTAAACGTAATCCCAACCTTAACCCTGTGATCCCAACCCTGACCCCAAACCTAACTGTAAACCTGACCCCAAAACTCTAACCCTATCCATAACCCTGTGACCCTAACTCTGACCCTCACCCCAGTCCTAACCCTCAGCCTAATCCCAACCTTAACCCCAACCCTGACCCCAAACCTAACTGTAAACATGACCCCAACCCTGACCCCAAGACCCTAACCATAACCCTGTGGCCCTAACCTTAAGCCTAATCCAGTCTTAATCCTGTGATCCCAACCCTGACCCCAAAGTCCTAATCATAATCCCATGGCCCTGACTCTGACCCTAACTATAAGCCTAATCCCAACCTTAACCCTGTGACCCCAACCCTGACCCCAAAGCCCTAACCATAACCCTGTGACCCTAACTCTGACCCTCACACCAATCCTAACCCTAAACCTAATCCTAACCTTAACCCTGTGATCCCAACCCTGACCCCAAAGTCCTAACCATAATCCCATGACCCTGACTCTGACCCTAACTGTAAGCCTAATCCCAACCTTAACCCTGTGACCCCAACCCTGACCCCAAAGCCCTAACCGTAACCCTGTGACCCTA
>NW_011112897.1:0-552 GCF_000146605.3 Meleagris gallopavo
TAGCTTTAAACTCTCCAGAGGCATTCAAGACTGGGTTTGGAATGGGGCGTCTGGGCCCTGATCTGGTGGGTGGCAACCAGCCCACAACAGGGGGTTGAAACTGGATGATCTTTAAAGTCTCCTACAATCTGAGCCATTCTGTGATCATAAGGGGAAGGTAGAAGGAATAGTGCTTACAGCTGAGTGAGTGTGGTGTAATCTAAGGGAGCATTACCTATTTCAGTGACAAAAGCTAGGCTCTCCTCAGGGTTCTTTTGTCTGTTGAAGTACAGAGTAATAGTGAAAGGTTGTCCACGCCTCACGGTCAGCTCAGTGTTGGCATATCTGTCAGTATGGTGTGCGCTTGCATTTACTGAAGGCTGCCAGCTAATATGTGTTGGTTTCAGTTCTGTAAATTAAGAGAAAATATTAAGAAGCTGACAGCATGAGAAGAACTCATTTCCTGCCAAGTAGAATGACGAGATTGGCAAGAGCAGTTATCTTTTATTGGTAAGAAGGACAGATAAAGAAGCAGATGATCAACTAAATTAGATGAAGTCTAGTTGTTAATAA
>NW_011112898.1:0-999 GCF_000146605.3 Meleagris gallopavo
CTTGAAGCACACATAACTATTTCCAGTTCTCCTTCAACACAGGCAAACGTCTGAGACAGCTAGAACTCTGCCAAGCTCTGACTGTTCCTTCTAGTTCTTTTGCACTGATGAGTCAGCACTTGCTACTAAAAGTAAAGAGTTACAGAATAAGTTATTTCAGGCTTTGAACAAAAACAACAAGACAATTATTCTCTGATTTTCTATCTGTGACCTCCCCTGGGCTCCCTGGTCTTTTTGCTTGCCTTATGTAAATAAGCACATGTAGCATCAGTTAAGAAAGAGGAGAAGGAATTGACAAAAACTGATATTTGTCCAAGAAAATTAGATGTAGGCATTTGTAACGCAGACATTCTAAGCTACCTTGACGAGTATTATCAAATTCACCTTTATTTTGCAATACCCTGCACCGTACTGAAACATCCCAGACATGCCAGCAAAATCAACTACAGGGGAGTTCGTCAGCACACTCAAGCAGTGACTTTCTTTTTTTAAATATGCTAAAAGTTAACAGAAAAAATAAAATTATTTGGTGCAGTATAATGCAAATGTGCTGTCAAATACTGGTGCCTTTCAGATTTCAGAGCACGTATTTTCTTGTGCTGTTTTCTACATAATCTAGCCTCAAATAAAGGCATCAGTAATTTTGACTTGATTACACTATAATTATTCAAATATCTTTAATTTTGTGCTCTGGACTAATTTCCATATCCGCTGTTATCATTAAAAGAGATTGTTATAGATAATGCATCTCATGTATTTCCCCTAATTGAAAAATGTAGTTCTTTAACAATAACAGTTACGACAACAACAACAATCCAGTTTAAAGGCTACTCTAGCAAGGTGGCTCTAATTGCTGCAAACTTTCACAAGCCACAATAATTAAAAGCAGAGCAGAAGGACAAGATGCCAACAGCTAACTTCTTCCTTCTTTCCTAATTACTGCTTCCTCACTGAGATCTAACAGACAACATTGCTACCCAGCAAAGAAAACACATGAAG
>NW_011112899.1:0-743 GCF_000146605.3 Meleagris gallopavo
TTGTTCAGTGCTTCATCCTGTAACTATATAATAACAGAAGTGGAGTAGTTGGCTAGTATTTGGTTACTTAGAATTTAGTCTGATTTTGATCTTCTCTCATGGACTCTTCCAAATAAATGATATACAAGAAAGCTAAATGGTATACTAGCAGAAATTGTATGAGCCTGTTTTTTCCAAAGAAGCTTCAGCTAGATCCAAGTAAGTTAGTTATGTAATGGTTTCTGCTCTAATCTCTTCTCATTCTCTCAATTCAGACAAATTAATTTGTTTAGACTGCTATTTTGTGTTTTAGTAAAACAACTGCTGATCTAGATTTCACCAAATTCACTTACACATTGAAGAATGAAAATATATAATTCATTAAGGGATAGCTGAATTAGCTGCTAGTAGATCATCTAGGCTTGGCTGTTAACTGTTTGTAATGACATGGCATATCAGGACTGGAAACAGAGATTTCTTTAGATCTCTTCTGAGATGGGAGCACAGAGTTTATTCCTCGCTCCTCTAAATAACACCACATTTAACTTTGAAATGGTAACATTATAATAATAGAAAACCCTTATCACATAATTTTGTGAAGTTATAAATGTGTGAGTTAAAACTTTCCTATCCCTCTATATCCCATGTAGTTGATCTCTCATACTACAGCTGTATGTAGTATGTCTTTACCTGTGGAAAGATATTTAAACAAACAAAGAAACCAAATCAACTGCGTCTTCAGTAAAACTGTGTGGTAAACACAC
>NW_011112900.1:0-730 GCF_000146605.3 Meleagris gallopavo
CATAGAATCACCAAGGTTGGAAAAGACCTAAAAGATCATCCAGTCCAACCGTTCACCTATTACCAATAGTTCCCACTAAACCATGTCCCTCAACACAACATCCAGTCTTTCCTTGAACATCCCCAGGGTCGGCGACTCCACCACCTCCCTGGGCAGTCCATTCCAGTGCCTGACCACCCTTTCTGAAAAGTAATACTTCCTAATGTCCAGCTTGAATCTCCCCTGCCGTAGCTTGAAACCATTCCCTCTGGTCTTATCTCTAATGACCATGGCGATGATGGCAACTTTTCAATGATAGTACCAACTTATTTATAAGTCCAAAGTGGTCGAGTGAGCTCTCTGGAGTGACAGCTCAAATCCAAAATGGTTAAGTCAGCTCTCCTTGGAGTGGCAGCTTCTAGCTCTGGGAGCTCAGCAGGAACTCCTTTGTTCCTATCTTCCTGGCCTTGCCAGAAGATAAAAGGGAATAGGGAGGTGCCAGCTTGTATCTTGCCTTCACAAGATATCATCCCCCAGTCTCCCATAGCAAACAGGAGTTATTTGGTCACAGGCTAGGTCTTCCGCCAGTAAACAGTCCTGAGCACTCTCTTCCAAAGGTAAACAGCTCCAAAGAAATGCTTTCAAATGTAAAATTGTCCACACAGTAATGTTGATTGCCACATGGCAACATCCATCTCTCATCTTCTGGTGTCTTATCACAAGAAATACCTCAGAAAGCAAGCTTTGAGCA
>NW_011112901.1:0-519 GCF_000146605.3 Meleagris gallopavo
TGGGCCTGAGCCGCAGTTCTGCTTCGTGGGGGGGCGACACCGAGCTGCTGCCAGCGGCTATCGGGGTGCTGCACCCCCTCCTGCAGTCCCCAGGCCCTATCCCTGCTCCTGGGGGTATATAGGAGCACCAGGGGGATGGACCCCAAGCAGCTGAGCAGGGGCACAGCCTTCTGCTCGCTGCCCCCCTCTCCTGGGGGAGAGGAGGGGGGCATGAGGGCATCGGGGATGCTTGCAGGCAGCGTAGACTGAAGCATAATGAGAGAGAGCGATTTGAAAAGGAGCAGGGTGGTCTTCTTTTGAGTGGGCTTCTTCAGAAGCAAAGCAGAATGGCTGTCTTCCCAGGGCAGGTGGGATCTGGGGTGTAGCGGGGTCACGGCATCGCACTGCTCTCCCCGGTCTGGGAGCGAGGCTGCAGACAGCAGCTGAGTCGCTGCCCCTGGAGCCCGGCACGGCACGGCACCGCACGGCACCGAGCCTCCGCTCGCAGCCCGTTCCGCTGGCACCATCTAGCGAGGCAGA
>NW_011112902.1:0-978 GCF_000146605.3 Meleagris gallopavo
GGAATTCCATCTCAGCCGAATCCTGGAGAAGCCGGCACGGGGTCGCCGTGACCAAAGCGCAGGACCCGGCGCTTGCTCCTGCTGAGCCTCGTACAACTGGCCTCAGTCCGTCCCTCCGGGGGCCTTCCTGCCCTCGGGCAGATGGACACTTCTTCCCAACAGCGCACCTTGCAGTGCAGGGCCTATGGAAAATCCACACTGGAGTCCTTTTTTCAGTTCAAGGGCGTGTTACAGCACCGACCTATTGCACCTGTAAGGAAGAGACAGGAGAAACACAGAACTACCACCTGGACTGCTTTATAAATTTCTTTCCCAAGTGGATTTTGGCCTTTTTGCTTCCATGACGACCTCGCATTTTCTCCCTCTTTTCTTGCGGGGAAGCTGCCTCCAGTGCCTGAGGTTCAGAAGACAGCATGAAACGTGGCACTAAGACGAACGATTGCCGTGGGTGCAGGGTGGCTGTGCTTTGCCAAGCATACGGCGGGGTAGAAAGTGCCATTCTCAACAAAGCTCTCAACAAGGGGCTGGAAGGAACAGGATTAAGACAGCTAACGTAATCTGGCTGTTTCGGATGCTGACTTCCACCGTCTATGTCATTTGTAGAAAGCCCAGGTGACAAATGCTCCTTTTGTCTGGGTAACACTTCCATGGTTCCATGGTTAGGACTGAAAAAAAAAAAAAAATACCATGCAACCCTATGAAATTTACCTCGGTGCTGTTCTTGCCAGCACAACATCTAGGATGAGCATTACACGTCCCTGCACCCGACTGAAAATTCATCCAAGCCTAAGTTCCACACAGCTTCATCTCAGTGCCAGAAAGGAACACATGCAGAGACGTTTAGAAGATTCTCTGTGCAGATAAAATTGCAGGGTGCACATGTATTCTCTTCAGTCATAAATGGGCTGGAGCTCAAGAGCTCAACACAGCAGAAAGAACACAGCGTGCAACTGGAAGACACGTCTCCAAGCCAACAAG
>NW_011112902.1:2451-3838 GCF_000146605.3 Meleagris gallopavo
TCCTTTGCGCAGGGCAGAGCGGAACAGATGCGATGCAGCGGCTGTGCACAGCGGGCCTTTCCCTTGATTTTCCTCTCTCCATCTTCCATTAGCAAACAGCACCTCCAACCTTTCCTTGCTAAAAAATCACCTAGGTCAAAAAGAACGGGCAACCTAGCTTTTAACATCTCCTTCTTTGTACAACCTGATGCTTTAAAGCAGAAGCTCACCCAGCAATCACCTACCTTAGACAAGCTCAACCTGCAGGGAAAAGTTATTCCTCTGTGTCTGCAGACGTTGCGCGCATTTCCAGGTGCAAGAGTCAGCCCGGTTCTCAGCACAGCTTTAGCAACCACAGAAATCCCGGAATGAGGGCACTAGAAATTCCAGAGGCGGAGCGCGAGCCAACAGTCCGTGTTCCTTGAGGGATAACAGAGAAGCAGACAACCCGAGCGTGGAGTGCTTAAGAAACTTATCCCAGGTTTCAAGAGTGGGCATCTCACCCCTCCCTCCCAAGTACGGCACCCAAACAGCACTTTGTATGGTGATACTCCTAAGCCTTTGCTGGGAGCGGTTCATATTCTGAGAAGGGCTAAAGGTACACACTTTGTCCACGCTAATTTGGTCTCTAAAATCAATTTTGACAAGCGCTTTTTCAGCATCTGATTGATTCATTCTGCTTTCCCTGAAGAAGGAGGGGGCCAGCGAGTACGGAACTCCCACTTCATTCCTAAAGCTCTCATTAGCTCCTGTAGGACTTGTGAAGTAAGGAGGCTCCCTTATCTCACACTATATTCTGCATAATCCCATCTCTGGGGATTGTGCCCAGGTGTAGAGTCCTTGGTGCAGAAAAGACACGGACCTGTTGGAGCATCCAGAGGACCAAGGCTAAATCCTGCTCGACCAACCTGGCGGCTGCCTATGGCGGTGTCACTGCATCAACAGACGAGCCAAGAGCCACTGATACCATCCACCTGCACTTCAGGAAGGCCTTCGACACAATGTCCCGCAACATCCTTCTCTCCAAGTTGCAAAGATACGGATACGATGGGCGGACTGTTCGATGGACAAAGAACCGGCCGCGGGATCGAGTTCAGAGGACGACGCTCAGTGGCTCCACGTCTGGATGGTGACTGGTGGTGAGCGGCGTCCCAAAGGGGTCCGTGCTGGGGCTGGGACTCTTCAATATCTTCACCAGCGTGCAGCAGCACCGACACAGCAGCGACCCAGGACCGGCAAGGCTCGGGAAAGCAACAAGCATGCGCCAATCCGAACGCCGCTTACTCAAGTGCCAGTCCCGGCACCGCACTGCGCATGTGCCAGTATCGGTTCGGCGCTACGCACGCGCCACTCTCGGCAGAGAACTGCGCATGCTCGAGCCTGCAAAAAGCACTGCGCACGCGCCACA
>NW_011112903.1:0-479 GCF_000146605.3 Meleagris gallopavo
ATTTATGAACAGGGAGCGTTAGTAAGTTTGGATCAAGGGGAAAAGCTTTCTTCTAATTCAAAAGTTCTAAATTAATATCCTACTGAGGAAATAAACTTGCAATATAAAAAACGTTAGGCAACACCAAATTGTTGATTTATTTAGACAAATGTATTTCAGTGCTAATTGTGGATACTTCAGATGTCACTGACAAATGTCCCTGAGAATAACCTGTAAAAGTTGGGATATCTTATCACTACAAGATTTTACTTTTTTTCCTACTTCTGTTAAATTTAGGTTACTTGCAAGGGCAAGAAAGAAAACGTCTACGTGGGCCAAAGCAAAACTGTATGTCTTAGTTTTATGGTTTGAGGCCTGCTGCAAAAGCCATTAAATTGAGGAGTGGCACAGGACTGCAAAGGGCTGTTGTGGTTTGGGGCTCTAAGTCTTCCTCACTCAGGGAGTATCACTGCTCTCCACAAGTGCTATTTCTATAACCA
>NW_011112904.1:0-350 GCF_000146605.3 Meleagris gallopavo
AGCCTTGTGCCCTGAGCCCTATCCTGACCCGATCCTCGTGCTCCAAGGCCTGTTCTGACCCCATCCTTGTGCCCCAAGCCTCATCCTGATCCCGTTCTTGTGCTCTGAGCTCCATCCTTGTGCCCTGAGCCCAGTCCTGAGCCTGGCCTTGTGCCCCAAACCCCATCCTGACCCCATCCTCATGCCTTGAGCCCAGTCCTTTTGCCCCAAGTCCCGCTCTGACCCTGTCCTTGTGCCCTGAGCCCCATCCTTGTGTCCCAAGCCCTATTCTGACCCCATACTTGTGCCCTGAGCCCTGTCCTTGTCCCCTGAACCCTGTCCTGACCCTGTCTTTGTGCCCACAACATTGC
>NW_011112905.1:0-652 GCF_000146605.3 Meleagris gallopavo
CACTGCAGCAGCCCACCACAGCTCTCTGGGAGCTCCCACCGTCACAGGGTCTTATGGGGCTCTGTGGGGGCTCTGTAGGCTCTTACGGGGCTCTATAGCAAAGCTTTTCCTTGGGGCGTCCCTCCAGAAGAAGCGGCGGGCAGAGACTTACCGAGACGGCAAACTCTCTGGGGGCACTGCTGACTTCCCCAGAGGGAGAGACCGCCTTGGAGATGTGCCAGATGGTGAGAGCCGTGAGCTGGATTTCCTCCAGCAGCCGGATGACCACGTGGCCCCGAGATCCTGGGAAAGCCCAGCAGTTGCCAGGATAAATATCGGGCTGAAATGAGAAAGACGCGTCTGTCAGCGGTGAGGCAAAGAGCCCCAGAGCTGGCCGTTGGGCAGGGAGCACGGAGCTCGCCTTCCCTGTGGGTGCCGTTCTCGTAATGGAATGGCAATCAAGGGACAGGAGAGGAATACGCAAAGGTCTGGACAACAGCTCTGGAGTCAACCAACCGCCTTTCTCTGCTTGCCCAGAGCCGGCGGGGCAGCCCTCCCAGCATCTGCCACCCCATCACCCTCCTGATGCCAGTGTCAGCAATGTGGGAAAGAGTGTGGGCTGAGCAGTGCAGCTGGGCCAAAGGAAATTGCTGTGCGCTTGCTCCTGCAGCCA
>NW_011112905.1:2744-3310 GCF_000146605.3 Meleagris gallopavo
AAAAAAGACTTATCCCCAGGCAGCACCGGTCACTCTATGCTGCTCTAAGGGTTAGACTTGGTGAGAAGAGCTGCACAAGACTCAGGGAAGGATCTGTAGAACCAGCTCTCCAGCCTGGCACAGGAGCAGAGCCACAGGGCTGCCATGAGCTGCAGGACTGCCCTGCTATCATTTGGGTCGTGAAGCTGAAACCAGGTGGCTGGCAAAGTCCCATCTTGCTGACTTATCCACAGAAGCCCAGGGAACGAGAGACAGGCTCTGGGCTCAGGAGGGCTTGGGATACTGGTCCAGGAAAAGTGCACAGCTCACAATTGTTGCTCAGCATCCTCAGAGGACCACTACTCGCCATCAAGATGCTGTGAAGCCCAGTGCACCAGGCAGTGGTGAGACAGGGAGGTCACAGCGAGTCCCCCAAAAGCTGGGCAACATCTGGAGGTGGCACACGGACAGTCCAGGAAGGGTGGTGCAGTGGAATTGCCAGGTCACAGCCTGAACCAGTACGTGAGCACAGGAGTGCTGGAGGCGGGGGGAGCCTTCCTCTCTCTCCATCTCAGCACCTGTATCTC
>NW_011112906.1:0-379 GCF_000146605.3 Meleagris gallopavo
TCCCTGCAGCTTCTCTTCTCCAAGCTCAACCAGCCCAGTTCCCTCAACCTTTCCTCACAGCAGAGCTGCTCCAGCCCTCTCTATCTTAAACGCCTTGTATGTTGTGTGCAATCCTTGCACTGAGCCTGTTCTGAACAGAGCTTGCTCTCATTAAATCATTAAAGGTTTTATTGAATCTAGCTCTGTAAATAAAGTGCAGCTTGAAACAATTGCAGGGAGCTCCCAGTGTCTCACTTGGGGTTCAGCACTGAGCCTGAATCACACACGGGTGCACAGGAGCTGAGCCCTGCACGCACTGCACGCCTTCCCCCCCCCCACGCGTTCCCTCAGCCCTGTCCAAATGTTTTGAAGAGATTGTCAGCCCTGCAAAATACGCTTC
>NW_011112907.1:0-877 GCF_000146605.3 Meleagris gallopavo
CTGCAGATTGCAGTGGCTTTAGGAGCTCAGAAATGAAGGCCCGAACTCAGGGCTTGGGGAGGCTGCAGGAATTGCTCCCGGCCACTAGATGCCTCCTTTGGCCTGCTGCTGGGGATGCAGGAGGGGCTCACTCTGCCTGGGCTGAGTGAGGTGTGCTGGGATAGAGGGGCTCTGCATCTCTCCGTTGCAGGAAGTGTTAACGTGATGTTGGTTTTTTCTTGCTTGTGCGTTGTTGGTTTTTTTTAAGTTGGAGTTGAATTAGGTACCGTCAGTAATCGCAGATTTGTGAGGTTTGTTGTTCAGTACTTTGGCAGAGCTCCAGACCTCATTGCAAACCATCATCTTCTTATGGCATAACCATCTTTGCATCTTCCAGATGGATGGATGAAACTAGCTGAGCTGGAAAGGAGGGGAAGAAAAATAAAGAAGATGGTCAAACTGTTAGAAATTCAGGCCCAGGCAGAATTTCCATAAGCTCCCTTCAGATTTCCCTGTGTGCTCAGAGAGGCCACTGGCCCTGAAGTGCCTGGGATTAAATAATCTTCCTGTCATCTAAAGACAGAATCCCTCAGGCTTCAGTTCCATAAATATGTTTTGCTAATGTCTGTAGTAAGGATATAGTTGCTTTCCCCTCTGCTCCCTTCCCAGCCTAGCCTAGACAGGGCGAGGGGAAATGGCTTTAAACTGGAAGAGGGTAGATTTAGACTAGATATTAGGAAGAAATTCTTTACTGTGAGGGTGGTGAGACACTGGAACAGGTTGCCCAGAGAGGTTGTGAATGCCCCCTCCCTGGAAGCATTTAAGGCCAGACTGGCTGGGGCTTTGAGCAACCTCCTCTAGTGGGAGGTGTCCCTGCCTATAGCAGCTGGTTGGAACT
>NW_011112908.1:0-364 GCF_000146605.3 Meleagris gallopavo
TCTACTTTTTTTTTTTCCTCCTAAAGGAAACTTTTTAATTCTCCAAGATGGAAATTCTAGAAGAGCCTTCCCCCATGGAGGCAAATATAAAAGTCTAGCAACTTTTAATACGAGGCTTCACCAGTTTCTGAAAGGGAGTGTACGACATGGCTGCTTGAATATTGCTCGCTGATCCGAACAGGAATCCACTCAGATGTGCACCTGTCTTTAGTTGTGATTCTTTCTGTATGTCTTTGCCAGAGCCTTGCATCTAAACAGCTTCCTGTCATGAAAGAGAGCTCCAGTTTGTATTTCAGGTTGACTTGAATGCATTTCTGTCTTGCTGGATCTTTTAACATCACATCACGATAAAATCACTGTAAAA
>NW_011112909.1:0-333 GCF_000146605.3 Meleagris gallopavo
CAGGAAGAACACAAGCTTGACCAGGGCAAGGCGTGCAGTATGGCATCTTACTTAACCACCCTGCTGCCAGGATAGAAGTGCAACCAGGCACTGTGTTCAAGTACAAACCAATACTGATAAAGCCAAGGAAAATACCAACAGAGCAAATGAAGAACGAAGATGGAGCAAGAGCCAAGGATGGTGAAGAAAAGCAGCTAGGACCCAGATGCAAAGTTACAGCCTAGAGCATTGTGGAGCAGTTCAGAGCTACTGAAGAAATTCTTTTACATACCTGGCTGGTGGGTTCAAACATCAGTCGGATTCAACACTACTGGAGAGATTAATTACGAACAG
>NW_011112910.1:0-418 GCF_000146605.3 Meleagris gallopavo
CTTTTCTGTTGTTTTAATTTTTCAGGATGACAGCCCCCAGATATACCCCACCTCCCCTGGCCCTGTTCCCATCACCTTGGCAATAGACCACGTCCTGGTGAAGCGCAGAGATGATGGAGTTTTCTACCTAACAGGTCGGAAATGTGTTTTCTTCTCTAGGCCTTGTGGGAGGTTGTGCTCAGCTGGGCCTGATTGTAGAGGCTGGAGCTGAAACGTGATGTTTGCTGCTGGGAAGGATGCACTCTGCTGTGTGTGCTGTCCCTAATTCTGATTCTTGCAGTCACTTCTGCCAGAATGGGCAAACAATCTTCTGTCTTCAGTGCCAGCCTTTGGCTGCTCTGCAGGGCTAATTGCTGGCTGCAGGCATTCCTACCTCTCTGCTTCTCACTGCTTTCGTTGTATTGTTTGGACAGAAAAA
>NW_011112911.1:0-390 GCF_000146605.3 Meleagris gallopavo
ACTTACTGGTTTAAACTGACCCCATGATGTGCTTTCTCTCTCATTAAATTAACAGGTGACAGGAGAACAATGATGACAGAGCACAGATCCCTTAATTTTAACCGCAGACCTTCCAACAGCAAGAACGACAGTTATTCTTGTGAAATTAAAAGAAAACTCTTTCAAATAATTTCAGTCTTTTCATCTTCAACCCACTAATTTGCAATGCATTTCCTAAGAATATACTTCTCCTCTACTGCAGTTCTTGAATAAACCCAAAGTTCGTATCTTGTTTCAAAGATGTTGGACCATTCTACCTCATACCGGTAAAAAGCTTTGAAACAATCATCAATTCAGTGTAATATCTACTGTGCTATTACCACAGAAAAGTGTTACTATTCAAGAATATTT
>NW_011112912.1:0-389 GCF_000146605.3 Meleagris gallopavo
TAGACTCCAGCAATGCTGAGGAGTGTGAAAATCTGCTACCAAGTAGGGTTTGTATCATGGAGGATGTGAATCCCATATCAGAAACATTTATCCTTGAAAAGGAATTCACGTTGGTTCTATAAATGGAGATTTTTTTTTATGAGCCTGAGCTGACCACCATATAGGAGCAGAAAGCTACAAATGCCAAAACGAGTCCAGGAAACCTGATCAGAAGACACGTTCAAGGTCATCCAACTTGCAAAGGAGAAATAGCGAGGCTAAAACATCTTTTTCATTGACAAGTTCAGTCACACGGTTTATTTAACTGAACTTAAAAACTAAGAAATATACTTTAATAAACGAGCTTGCGAGTTAATGAACCAATGCATTCCTCTAGATAGAACTGTTTG
>NW_011112913.1:0-608 GCF_000146605.3 Meleagris gallopavo
TATGGCATTTGAGTCCATTTTCCAACTTCTTGATAGAATACTAATTTCTATGAGAAGAATTTAAATGTTATATGCTGAACTATATGTGGAAGTGAATAACAGAATTTCACCAGAAATGAACACTTTTTAAATCAAATCCAAGGTTTAATATTACCAGGTTTCTGATACTACTAAGAGTTAAACAAATTATCATAAGCTTATCTGCATTATCTTACTTGAAAATTTTTTTGACATTTTATACATTTTGTTCTATTTTGCTCATTGTTTTTTTACTCATTTTTCAATAAATCAAAAAGACAGTTGAAACAAAACAATACAAACCAGGAGTAAATACTGAAGTCAGTTGTAACTTTGGAAAAATATAGAATGTACTTAATTTTAATTCAAATTTGATAATAATAAATGACAAAAACTCTGTTAGAAATTGCAGAAGGAGTAAATAAATTGTTTTGCACCTCCTAAACACACTCTGGCAAATAACATAATTAGTTCTCTTCAGTTTCAGAATGAATGTTCATTCTGCAGAAATCATCCAGTAATGATGCTCTGCTGCTACACTGAGCCATCTATCATGCAAATTAGAATCTTTCCACAACCCAAACATAACT
>NW_011112914.1:0-326 GCF_000146605.3 Meleagris gallopavo
AATCAGAAAGAATGAGGTCTTTCAGAAACTTTAATTACTAGTTGATTTGACCCACTAGGCTGGTGGTATCTGCCTTCCAGTCTTTTTCCAATCATTCCTTTCATTTGGATGTTTAGGGATACGTTAGTATGTGACCATAATAATTACAAATGGTAATGATTAAAAATTACTGGTTTCTGCTTTAAAGAGTCTTTCTCATTCCAGCTAAAGGCAAAATACAGCCTCTGATTTCTGTTCTCTTCTTTGTAGTAAGGGGATGAGATTTGCAGATGAGCGTAGGAGGAAAGAGGCAGCTGATAGCAAGCTTGAGGAGGAAAGGAAGCATT
>NW_011112915.1:0-373 GCF_000146605.3 Meleagris gallopavo
CCCTATCCCCTTCCTCATCTCCAACCCCATCCCCATCCCCTGCTGAGGACGTGGTTTTATTTTAAACCATTTTATAGAGAAAATCTCCCCATGCAACCACATGAGGAAAAGGCATGGAGGGAAGCAGCCGTGCAGCCCAGCTCCCTTCCCAGACAAGTGATTGCTGGGCACACACCTCACCAGCTGAGCAGAATGTTAATCACACCTCGTGCACCAGCTCTTGCTCACAGCTCCCCACCGAGTAGATCGCAGCCCCTCAGAAAGGAGCACAAAGCAGATTGTCACTGAGAATAATCCCATTTGTGTCCTGATAAAGGTTCCTTCCTTTCCTTCTTCTCCTGCTCGTTCTCCTTCTCTCCCTTTTTTCATCTCC
>NW_011112916.1:0-464 GCF_000146605.3 Meleagris gallopavo
AAGCAGACAGAGCCAGTTTTGCAAGCAGTTCCTTCCAATTGCTTTCAGATAGGAGTCTGTTTGGCTCAGATCTATTCCCAAAGCGCAGTTCTGTTCCCCAACTGAAACATCAAGTCAGATGACGCTGCTGAACACTTGCAAGCAGCAAATTACATAATTCAAAACGTTTCTTTTAATAACCACTTTTGAAGTTGGCTTCAATGGGTATGCAGGGCAGATCGGGATGCAGTTGGCAATGAGATCTTGATGGTCAAGAAGTTTCCATGTAAGGATGAATCAAGGGCAGCATGCAACAAGGTGATACACTGCCTTGCAATCATTGCTTGCAGGCACCCAACTGCCCTCCACAGCCTTGCCCACAGCTCTGGGGTGTCCATGTGTGCGGGGAGCCATGCAGGTTGGTCATCACTGCCAAGGCAACCCCACAGGCATCATCCCACAAAACTGGCATTCAGGCCCACTGG
>NW_011112917.1:0-323 GCF_000146605.3 Meleagris gallopavo
GCTCAGCAGCTTGGCAGGACTTCCTTACATGTTTGGTTTGCAGCAGCAGTGGGTTTGTTCCCATGTGCCTACGTTGGGATTTTTCTGAAATGCCAGAACAGTGCCAGTCCCAGCCACCATGCACCACCTCACCTGGGGAGGAGAAGCAGTGCAGTCCTATGCCCTCCTTTCTCTCTCTCTATTAACTAGTTGCCACAAAATAGACCCCAAGTGGCCACTTTGATTAATCACAGGTCAGGATCCCCAGGGACACCTGGGGCTGCTTTCCCCATTTAGAGATGCTAATTTGAATTCCAGCCATTAAGCCAGGATCTTTCTTCTCA
>NW_011112918.1:0-410 GCF_000146605.3 Meleagris gallopavo
ATACTTGTCCTGAGAATATAGTTGATATGAAAACTTTAGCTTACAAGGGAAAGCAACAGAATATACACAGGTATTTATTACCAGTTACTGAGGTTGTATTATGGCAGGTTCTTACAAAGAAATATTGGAAGAATCCTACTTAGCACAGGCTTTTGCTAGAATTGGTATCAAGAAGTCAGGTACTGACTGAAGCTGGCAAATTCAACGCATTCTATTTTATAACTGAAATTTAATCTTGACACCAGTTTTCTAATATTGTGCTCTAAATTTTGAATGCTAGAATTCGAAACAAAATAAAAGTTCAGCTTTATTCTTGCTAGTTCAAGTACATAGCACAGAGGACGTGATCACAAGGACCTCAAAGACTGACTATAAACATCCACGTTGAGTTGGTAATGAAATTGTGCAGA
>NW_011112919.1:0-1334 GCF_000146605.3 Meleagris gallopavo
CATTTCTGGAAGGCTGTGTGGGTAACTGCCACAACAGTTCTTGGGAGTCATCTGCCCTTGTCTCTCTGTAGGTTGTCTGCACTCTGAAAGAGTTCAACGAGTACAGGCAGTACCTGACCAGGCTGAAGCTGGAGCGGGAGAAAATAAAGAGGCAAGAAGAGGTAGGCAAAACCTGGTGTTGGTAGGCACGTGTCCGTGGCATGGCACCGAGGGCACGGGCTTTACTTGATAGATCTGAGGGAGATGGGGACTGCAGAAAAGTTGAGGGCTGGGCTGGTGGTGCAGGTATTGAGGCATGGAAAGGACAGCTCAGCTCAGAGCTGAGCTAGCACAGCATGCTGATGTGTAGGTGACCTGGAAAGCTGCTTGCCTGCAAACAGAGCACTGTGGCAGCCATTTCCTTCTGCCTTCATTGCATGGCTGAAGCAGAGTGCTGGCCCTCATCAGCATAAAGCATCAGCATGCAGGTTCTAAGACAAGACCGAGCCTAAACCTGCTGTTCCCTTCCAGGACATGTTTCTTCAAAAGATATCCAACTTGAAGAAATCTGCCCACAGACCAATGACAGACACTGACGAGCTCCCGCCTGGTCCTGGGGATTACATTGTGGGTAAGAAAGCCAGCCCCATGAAGCCTCACAGACCAGCAGGCCCTGCTCCTTCATGCCATAATCTCCAGTCTGGCCAACGCAGAAGAAGGAATGTGGCTTTCATGCAGCACAAACCTCAGGGAGACTCACTGAGCACGGGACGTGCAATGAAGCTGCCTGAGAAGTTGCCCAAACCTGAGCTGGGCAGGGAAGGCTCCAAACTCCACAGAAGCATCCACACTGTTGCTGCCTCAAAAACAAAAACACAGTTCCCTGGACATTACGAATTCAGAGCGATGTCTGAAAAACAAGCCGACAAGAGGTGACTGGGACGGTGTTGAGAGAAGGAACAGGGAAGTGGAAGGCACTGGATCGTCCTGTCTGCTCCTCAAGGAGGGCTCCCCAAAAGAGCAGTCAAAACGTGCTCACGAGTGCCAAAAGAGCAGAGCCTTCAAAGATGCCACGTTTCAATCACGAGCAGGAAATTGCATTGATGGCGTGGGATGCTGCAGGGAGAATACTGAAGGAAGTTTGGAAGTAGCATTCATTTGCATCCAGCACAGCCAGTGCACCTGAGCCAAGGCCAGCAGCCAGGCTGTGGGAGCAGTCCATTACTGCCATAACTTTCAAAACAGGAAAACAAGAGCAAGAGAAGCCTCTGACAAAGCATCCTCGCAGGCTTCCCCTCACGAAATCAAACTAGAAGCCGCTGGAAGTGTCTGCAACACGTTGCGGTCCATTGTAG
>NW_011112920.1:0-317 GCF_000146605.3 Meleagris gallopavo
AAGAGACAAACTGCATCTGTTGACAAGGCAAGTTTTTTTTTTTAAAACTACGTAAGTTTCAATTATCACAAGTTGTCTGCAACATACTTGCCTGTCTTTACACACTGGAGGCAGACATCATCAGAATTTCTTGTTCTGACTCAATTTCACTGTTTGAGTTTCATGGCAAAGATCCATTGCCTTCTTTTAATGTAGTCCTTTATGTTTGGACATGAACAAAAGAGCAGACGCTGCTGAGAGCAGGGCATCCCAACAGTAATGCTGGGCAGGAGACTGCCCCCTAAAAGCTTTAGATGATGATACACACAGATGCAAAC
>NW_011112921.1:0-623 GCF_000146605.3 Meleagris gallopavo
TGGAATTAGTCTGAAAGGAGGCCTAAAAGCACCACGTCAGCTACCTGAATCATGGCAAGAAACAACAGTCAATTAGTGTCTTTTGTTTTATTTACCTTTGTAGTATGGCATTAGGCCCAGGAAAGCTTGCCTCACTTTCTCTCCTTTCAGAGGCTGGACATCCTCTAGATGGTCTAGCAATGGTCCTATGGAATAATACTGAGCTTCCTTGTAAACTGACCTCACTCGCTCTCTGGGCGGCAGGTCACCAGACCGCAGAAAGTTTAAGGATGTCTCTGAAAGAAGGACAAAAAACACTGAGAATTAACAAGTTTCCAGCAAAACTGTTGCGTGTGGGAAAGGAAACGCTGTGTATTTGTTGTTTACTCTACTGAGACAGAAATCCTTAGTCTTCAGTAACTGAAATAAGCACGAGTTACGCTTCCAGCCAATGTTTTTAACAAAAAGTTGAGGGAGTAACCCCTTAAAATAGAAAAGGCCATTTTATGGGAAAGAGATCGCAGTCATTGAATTCTAAATTTCAATCTGGGACAAAAACTTCTTTGATTTTCCTGGAGAATCAGACATGTGGACGCTTTATCCCACTCAGAACCAAGGTTCCATGTGAGTGAATGGAGCACTTG
>NW_011112922.1:0-637 GCF_000146605.3 Meleagris gallopavo
TGGAAAATCAACATATAATTAAAGGAAAACTGAAATTTATAAGCATTTCTTTCCAGACTTTAAATTTGAGGATTGAGAGAGCATTTCTCTTGGAACATGATTTATAATATTCTCACGTTCTAGAAGCTACTAATCAGCCCACAAATTGGTCATTAAAACTCATACCTACCTCTATATGTTATTGTACTTCACATTGTACAATATGTTATTGGATAGTAGTATAAAAGGAGAATAAAAAGTATAAAACAGTTAGGAATGTGTAAGTAGTCTAACATGAAACTTCCAGGCACCTCAGTATGTTTGCTGCTCAGTAAATACTCTTATGCTCAGTAGATTTTATTTGAAAACCAAAGTACTTGATTCTCAGAATGTATGACTCTATACAGGAGATCCATATTTAATATTTTCTCAGGTTCCCATTCCTAAATGAGAATAACTAATAGTTATTTATTTGTGTGGTATAAAAGACAGTGCAGAAAGTTAAACTTGTTCATGAGTTTTTTGCAGAGCAGGGAGCTAAATATTAAATTTATGCAAATAAGATAGATATATTAGATCAGGACAAAAACTTTTAATTTAGTCTTTAATAATTTAGCAGCAATTATCATACTTAATTTATGGTGACACAAAAATGTAA
>NW_011112923.1:0-460 GCF_000146605.3 Meleagris gallopavo
CAGCCAAAAGCTCTGGGCACGTTCTTAACACTCTGCTTGCAGTGCCAGGGCCGTGTGCCCCGTGTTCCCCTGCACATCCAGCATTGACCAGCTCTCACTTTGGGTTTTCATGCCATTGGGTGAGCCCCAGCAGAGGCAGTGGCTGAAGTCTCAACACCAGATGGGCTTCCCCCAGGCTCTGCCCTCCCACTGGCCCACTGAGGACTGAGGCATGGTGATGTTCACTGCTGGAATCCCCAAATCCTGCCTCAAACCCTACGCTGAGCTCTCAGCCTCGCCATGGAATTGAGCCGAATTGGGGATGGGGACACACAGTGTGGATGGGAACAGGTCCAAAGGCCACCCAACAGCCTCAGGTCAGCAGTGCCACGCTCAGCTGAAGCTGATTTACCAGCAGATGGCACTGCCCTCCTCCACTGTGTCCCTGCACGCAGGAGGGGTATGCATCTCAGGGTGGACC
>NW_011112924.1:0-323 GCF_000146605.3 Meleagris gallopavo
ACCCCCTTTGTCATGGTGCTGTAAGTATCCTTTCTCCCTCTGAGAACGGGTTTTACTGTGTAAGGTCCAGCACTGTCACAGGTGGCAGGCTTGGGTACTGTCTATCCAATGGCATTTGGTACTGCAAGTGTGCAGTTCTTGTGGTCATTTAAACAGTACTTAGGCAAGACTAATTATTAGAAATATCTTATTTCCTGAGACACAGAAATGACTCTACAGCTCTGCAAATTGCTTAATATAAACACAAGTAGCAGGCACATACGAGATATACAAGATCATATTAGGATGAGGTGGGAGTTTGTGCATTCAAGGGCAATTTGAAA
>NW_011112925.1:0-481 GCF_000146605.3 Meleagris gallopavo
CATACATTTCTTACATATCTGATGTTTATCCATTATCTGTGTAGTCTGTGGCCAAATGAGGACAGAAAGTCAACTTCAGAACGTTCTCAGAGCTGACATTGCTGCTGCTATTTTTATCCCAAAGTCTACTATAATGAGCCTTCTGCCTGCTTTTCTGACGGGGTTAATAATCAATCCTGCATGGTTTGTACACCAAATTGAACTATAAACAGCTTTTGCCTGTTTGTTAGTCAGAAAAAAAAAAAGAACTGTCCCTATGGTGCTAGGACTTCTACCTGAGCAGGATGGAAAAGATCAACCAGAAAACATGTTCTGTTAATAACAGCCCAAAAAACAGAGTTGAAAGTGAACAGAGTTGTGATGTTAAATGCTAACAAAAATTGCAAATGGCAGCCAGCTAGACATGAACAAATTGAAGCTGGAAAAGGAAAGAAGAAATTGTGACTACAAGAAAATGAGATTTTGGCACTGACCTTCAATA
>NW_011112926.1:0-444 GCF_000146605.3 Meleagris gallopavo
CCCCCCCTCCTCACCTCCTTCCCAGTGCTGTAAGCCACCACCAGCAGCAGCTCCTCGTCACAGACGCTCCTCAGATAATGTTGAGTCCCGACAGGAAAAAATATCACATCCCCTATCGCGATATCGAACGTCACCGTTGTCCCTGATTCCATCACCAAGCCAGCCTGGATTAACAAAGCCACTAATTAATGGCATTAATGATTTTTGGCTATCCATAGCTGCCAAATAATGATCCATAGCTCTCCATAGAGACACGTAGCTGCCAAATAGGGATCCGTTAGCCCCCATAGACTCCCACAGCTGCCAAATAGGGATCCATTGCACCTAGTAGACCCTCACAGCTGCCAAATAGGGATCCGTTAGCCCCCATAGACTCCCACAGCTGCCAAATAGGGATCCATTACACCCAGTAGACCCTCACAGCTGCCAAATAGGGATCCATTA
>NW_011112927.1:0-434 GCF_000146605.3 Meleagris gallopavo
ATGAATATTTCATTTTTTTATTTTTTTAAGAGGGGTGTTAAAAACAGTAACAATAGGAAAAAAAAGTTTTTTATATGTTAAGAGTAATAGTGAAAAAAGCAGAATCTTGTTATCTGTGAATATACATAGACTGGAGTAACTCTAATGACTGAAATGAAATTGCATTAGATTATACGAGAAAAACATTGGTCTAGTCTCGTATTTGTTGTGATTCCTAAGTCTTAGGCTCCCAGTCTCAATTACAGGTATCTTGGAAGAAGTTGTTTTTTCTTTGACTTATCATGAGGTTTATACATAATGAATCAGTGGTACGTCTGATATGTCAAGCAGGACAAATAGCTGTGAGGAAAAATGTGTAGCGCATACACTTTAACTGAATTTTCCCATACACATTTTCTTTAGCAGTTCAGTATTTAATGAATCCAGAAAAAGTA
>NW_011112929.1:0-474 GCF_000146605.3 Meleagris gallopavo
CCCCATGCACAGATCCACAGATCGCTGCTCGGCCCCAAAGGAACCAAGTTCAGCTACACAGATCCTTGCTCAGCCCCATGCTCAGCCCCACGGATCACTGCTGAGCCCCATGCTCAGACCCACAGATTGCTGCTCAGCCCCAAGGAACCAAGTTCAGCTCCACGGATCCCTGCTCAGCTGCACGAAGCCACATTCAGATCCATGCTCAGCCCCACAGATTGCTGCTCAGCCCCATGCTCAGACCCACAGATTGCTGCTCAGCCCCATAGATCTACACTCAGCCCCAAGGAACCAAGTTCAGCTTCATGGATCCTTGCTGAGCCCCACAAAGTCATATTTAACCCCACAGATCCACACTCAGACCCACAGATCGCTGCTCAGCCCCACAGATCCACGCTCAGCCGCAAGGAACCAAGTTCAGCCCTGCAGATCCTCAGCCAAGTCCCACGGAGCCACACTCGGCCCCAAAGGAAC
>NW_011112930.1:0-422 GCF_000146605.3 Meleagris gallopavo
GGGCCCTGAAACTCTCAGAAGGGCCCTTAATGATCATTGAGCTCCAACCCCCTATGGTGGGCAGGGCTGTCACCCGCCAGATCAGGCTGCACAGGGCATAGTGTCTATATTAAAGCCCTCAGAATACAAAACTTTCTTTCTTGACATAAGAAATTTACAACTATCCATCAGCAATCCCTGGCAAGATGATGCCTTTTGGTACCTTCAGGTGGCTGATCAGCCAATTAAATGTGGTGAAATACTTTGAGCACCTCCAGGGATGGGGCATTTTCTTCTTCCTTTCAGGACACGACAGGGTCTCATTACCAAATCACTACCCACATAGAGGGGCTAGATCCAGCTCTCCTAATTATCACACAGAGCCTGTAGACTGCTAACAGCAGCCCACATTAGCATGGAGCCAAGTCCTTAGTGTGCTGTGA
>NW_011112931.1:0-595 GCF_000146605.3 Meleagris gallopavo
CCCCCCGGGACAAGCTGAATCTAGAGCTAAACAAAAATAAACGTGGAGGGAGATGTCGAAGAGAAGTAGTAGCTTGATTACTTACAGAAATCTATTGTTTGGCTGCACAAACATTTGCCCTCTAACATCTGTGTCATGTTGTATTTGTCTTGAGTGCCTTAAAATATATACGCACAGCTCCCAAGGAAGAAGATGAAAAAAAGCCCAGAATCAGATTGGTTTTCCTGCTGTTGGAGTGCCATGCTTTGGAACATGCACTTAGCATCCCAGAGGTTGATCAAAGCCTCAGCTGGTATAAATCCACCATTCTTCCACCGATGCTAATTGCTCTGTACCGTCCTTTATCACTAAGACTGCTTTCCTGCTTTCCCTTTCCCTGCTATGGGTGGATGGCAATAATATTACCAGTAGCTAGTACCATCCTGCATTGATTTCATCCTTCTGGTCACTTAGCAAGTGACTGCAGCTGGTCTGTTAGAGCAGCAAGCCCTTTGGCAGTGTCAAACCTTGCATTTGTATCACCAGCCAGTGTTGCATCTGTTGTAAGGAAATTGATGCAACACAGCTCTGATTGCTGATGATGTTAATTAACTTA
>NW_011112932.1:0-333 GCF_000146605.3 Meleagris gallopavo
AGTAAATACGGACAACTGAGTGGAGTCCAAGACAGATCTCAACACTTTGCCACCTCATTTCTCTGCCTGGAAAATCAAATAGATGATTTCACACAGTCCTTTCTTTACCAGGTTACACAGTGGTGGTTAGACAGGGGCGTATCCCATCTGAAGGAAAAGATAAAGTGGTCATACAAACCATTAGTTCATTAGTCTTTCAGTAGAGCTAAGACTGGCAGAACACAAGAACAACAGTGTTAAACCTCACTCGGGCTCCATCACAGATGCTGCTAAATTTAACACTTTACCATATGGCTCAGCAAGAACCAGACCCTGAAGCTGCTCACTGCAGCA
>NW_011112933.1:0-466 GCF_000146605.3 Meleagris gallopavo
GAGAAGCGCAGGCAGAGAAGTGCAGGCAGAGAAGCGCAAGCGAAGCAGTGCAGGCAGAGAAGAGAGCATCAGGTGACCTTGCCGGGAGTTATATCTCCTCGCTGACCGCAAAGCCCCCTGGGGAAACGTAGCTGCTCTTCTCCTCTGGACAGGCACCCGGAACTTTGAACATCAGCAGTCAAACCCCCAGTGCATTGCATGATGTTATGATGTGGAATACCGAGAATGAAAAATCATGAAACCATGACAGTGTTCCAAAGGAAAGGGCAAATTGAGGTCAGGCAAGGAGAAGGACCTCGGGGTTCTGATGAGCAGAAAGGTTGATGTGAGCCAGCAATGTGCACCTGAGGCCTGGGAGGTCAACTGCATCCTCGACTGCATCAAAAGGGAGGTGTCCAGTAGAATGAGGGAGATGATTGTCAACCTCTGCTCTGCCCTTATAAGGCCCCAGCTGGAGTACTGCATC
>NW_011112934.1:0-405 GCF_000146605.3 Meleagris gallopavo
CCAGCAGACATTTATTTTCGATTGCTTTTGCTTCACTGTTAGAGGGATAAGGAATATACTTCCAAAATAACTTCATTCATTTATTACAGTTAAGCATCACTGCACATTATAATTGTACCAAAGGCTTTCCAGTACGAGGCAACACAAGGCATTAAGTAGCACACCTCAGATTTTTCTTCACCAGAACACAACCCCGAAGCCCACAGAGCAATACCTTAGGCTGGGCCGAGCAGCCTCCCGCTGATCCTTTGGAAATCCGCCTGCCAAAGAAAGTAGGACGTGAGAAAGAGCTGCGCCCAAAGCCTGGCACAGGCAGGGCACCGCCTCGTCTCTCACCGCCTCGGGGACCTCCGGCCTGCTGCTTCGCGCAGTCCCAGGCCGCCTCCCGGAATCGCTCTGCCGCCC
>NW_011112935.1:0-537 GCF_000146605.3 Meleagris gallopavo
AAAATCTTCAGTAACTCCATTACGTTCTGAATCTCTTCTACCAAACTGAAAAATCCACAACAAGATTTTTTTTAACAACCTGTGTCTCCTCTGCAATTGGAAAAGCAGTCCAGCTCTCACAGAAATCAACCACCTCAACATCACGTGGAAGTTAGTATGAACACTCCAAAAAACAATTCCTGACTTTCTGCATTTCTATTTAACATTCTTCTAAACAGTAAGATTTAGAACTTACCCTACAGATGTTGCACCCATTTTTGTGGAGCCAAACTACGACCACTTCTAAGTGGTTCAGCACTCCCTGAAAAACAGGCCTTTTTAACGTGTCTGAGGCTGGTTACATAAAATTACTTTTGAGAAGTTAAATCTTTGTGTTTTAGGAAGGAAGAAGAAAGGCTGCATTAAGGTTTTTACCCAGATTTAAGCTTCTGTGTCTATTGCTACGTCGAGATCCCTTCACATTAAATTACAAATGCAGAAAAGCAAAGAAAAAAAGTAGCATACTACATTATGCACATAAGCATAAAATGAATTAGT
>NW_011112936.1:0-326 GCF_000146605.3 Meleagris gallopavo
CAAATCAGAAATGAAGGTTTTAACTGAATAACTACCACAGTGAGCAGGTGGATGAAGAAAGAGTGCTGGAAGATATCTGGATTTCAGAGATTAAAAAAATCCAACAACAGAGTCTGTGAGCACAGCCCTGGGAGACCTGAGGTTTGGTAAGGCCCTATACTAACTTTAGTAAGATATTTATTTTTTTCCTAACTCATTTACTTTTCCAGCTAGAAAATGAGATGACACTTTTCTCCAGGGAGGTCAAGAGCCTGCATCGACTACTGCACATAGAACCTGCTCACATCTCTCCAACCACTTTGCCCCCTCTGCTTCCTACCACTGCT
>NW_011112937.1:0-391 GCF_000146605.3 Meleagris gallopavo
AACGGGGTTCGCTCTCTTTATCGTAGTGGTTCGTCGCGCTCCATGTGGTTCAGGCACCAAAGCACGTCAAGACGAGTTCAGTTCCTACTGTTTACATGGGAGAACAGGTAATGACACAGAAAAAAATAAATATGACTCCAATTGCATTCCTCCAAGCAGTTGGAGCGATTGTCCATATTCTGTTCGTATTTTCCTTTAGGTGATGGTCATAGGTAAAGAGTCTGAGAGTTCCTTGAGTATCCCTAGGCAGAGACAATAGAGATATCGAGTGACAGTGGCACCGCACAAGCAGAAAATATTGCGCTATGTTATTACGGTGCTCTTTGGGTTGCTTTGTAGAGGATGAGCTCTCAGAGGGCTGTTTTTTTGTTGCTGTTTCTCAAAGCCGAAA
>NW_011112938.1:0-727 GCF_000146605.3 Meleagris gallopavo
ACTTTCCGATGCCTTAACTTATTTGCATCTGCTAAAATTTTGTAGCTGGTGCCTGTGTGCAAAAATTTACTGTCATTAAACAATTTTAAGTGGCATGAGTTAGTATAAATTCAATGAAAATGCTGAATGTGATTATCTCTTAATAGACTTCAAACTTCTCTGAGTTTTTCAATGGATACTTAATTTCACATAACTTGTAACAACGTTTTCCTTAGTTCTCATGCATTGAAGAAGTGTACAAAAATCCTTGGAAAATGTGAATAAATGAATGAGAGAAATGTCTGGTGTGTATCCCTTTCACTTGGACTGTAAGCACTATGAACAGAAGGAATTCTACATTCAGCTGCTTGCAAGTGAGCTGCCTAGGCTGCTATCACATCACCAAAGGCTTGGTCAGCAAAATACTGACCTGATGTGAGTTAAGAAAGAGCCAGGGTGGCCTTTTACTTGGCAGAGAAATATTAAGAGAATTACTGTGGGGACTGAAATCTAAAAATCTCTCCAGTTTGAACATTAAAAGATGAAAAGTGGTCATCTCTATTTGCCTAACAGTATCCAGTGAGTGACATTTTTAGGTGAAGCCTAAAAGCTCTACCCAAAAGCAAAGCCATAAAGTGATTCTTAGCTTCATTGTTTTATGACAGTATGCTAAACATCAAAAACCAATTTAAAAAAGTATATCAACAGACTTGTAAAGAAAAGCTAAGTGTGTACAATGGCTTTCCAA
>NW_011112939.1:0-456 GCF_000146605.3 Meleagris gallopavo
GGTGTCAACATCTCCTGAACCAAAGAGACCCCTCAACATATAATGTAGCCTACTTTGAATATTTCCTAATTCTAAGGAAACAGTTTGTGTGCAAGATAGCGTAACACTTCAGTGACTGGGTAGAGGGAACAATTTAGAAAAGCTTAGCTTAAACCTAAGATTCTGCCAGAGGCTAATTAAATATAGAAACACTTTAATGCAGATAGGTGAAAGCTAGTGAAAATGTGAGAAAATGTGGCATGGATCTCACTTTCTTGTGTCTGTAAGGGATTATGAAATACCACTTTAAAAAGTTGACTTGTTCTGTCCTTGAGGTATTATTTGGACATTTATAATGATTAGGAATCTCTTATCACAGTAGCTACATAAAACATTGTTAAAATTATTGAAAACTTACATTTTAAAAGTTCCCTTCCATTCTATCTCCTTTGAAAAAGCAAGTGCAGATTTAAGAAA
>NW_011112940.1:0-638 GCF_000146605.3 Meleagris gallopavo
GGAGGAAAATGCAAATGAGAGCCAGCCGAGAACTCGCGGCACCAAGCGTTTATTCACTGCACAGTAGACCAAAAAGAATTAAACAACATTAACTCCCAGCAATAATGTTTAAGTCCTCGTTTCCAAGTGCCAAATTGCACCACTCTGGATCATACAGATGTTCGTTAATTATGCTAATTTTTTATTAAACTATTAAAACGAGGAGTGCACTGGCACAGCAAGGCAGAGCCCAGTGCAGGGTGAACTCTGCTCTCGTCTGGAGGTGCTCATTTACATCTCACTAACGTGCTGATGCCTGAGACGGGGCTGCAGCGCCCGGGTTTTGGAGGAGGGGGGGTGAGGAAGAGGGAGTCTGAGGGTGGTTTTACCTAATTATACACTAATGGGGCCTCTGTGCTCAATACCTGCACGGACTGGGTTGGGAAGGTGTGTGTGGGGGGGAAATAATTTAGCTGAGACTTTACAGAAGGGACTGCAAACTCGCTAATCTGGAAGATAATTGCTCAGGAGAGGTCAGCTGTGCGTGCAGCTCAGTGCTGTGGGTGCTGTGTCCCAGTGTGAGCTGGGAGCAGCACCTATGGGCACCCAGCAGGGCCATGGCATGCAGTACCCAGCAGCACTGGAAGTCAACCCTACCC
>NW_011112941.1:0-1349 GCF_000146605.3 Meleagris gallopavo
CGCACCCAGTGCGATGCCGCAGGGGCAGCCCAGCCCGCGCTCCAGCAGCACTTTGGGCTCGGCGCCGTTCAGCCCAACGCGACCCAGCAGCGGAACAGAACCGCAGTCGGACCAGAACAGCAGCCTGGGGGGGGGGCAGCAATGACACAACCACACAACGACACAACGACACAACACAACACAACCACACAACGACTCAACACAACGCAACCACACAACGACACAACAACACAACACAACCACACAACGACACGACACAACACAACACAACCACACAACGACACAACAACACAACCACACAACGACACAACACAACACAACCACACAACAACACAACACAACCACACGACATAACAACACAACGCAACCACACAACGACACAACACAACGCAACCATACAATGACACAACAACACAACACAACCACACAGTGACACAACAACACAACACAACACAACCACACAACGACACAACAACACAACCACACAACCACACAACGACACAACAACACAACCACACAACGACACAACACAACACAACCACACGACACAACAACACAACACAACCATACAATGACACAACAACACAACACAACCACACAACACCACACAACGACACAACAACACAACCACACAACGACACAACAACACAACACAACCACACGACACAACACAACACAACCACACAACGACACAACACAACACAACACAACCACACAACAACACAACACAACCACACAGCGACACAACACAACCACACAACGACATAACAACACAACGCAACCACACAATGACACAACAACACAACCACACAACAACACAACTCAACACAACACAACCACACAATGACACAACCACACAACGACACAACACAACACAACCACACGACACAATGACACAACAACACAACACAACCACACAACAACACAACGACACAACACAACACAACCACACGACACAACAACACAATGACACAACCACACGACACAACACAACACAACCACACAACACAACACAGCGACACAACAACACAACCACACAATGACACAACACAAGCACACAATGACACAACCACACAACACGACACAACAACACAACACAACCACACAATGACACAACAACACAACACAACCACACGACACAACAACACAACCACACGACACAACACAACACCACCACAACACAACCACACAATGACACGACACAACAACACAACACAACCACACGACACAACAACACAATGCAACACAACCACATGACACAACACAACAACACAACACAACCACACGACACAACAACACAATGCAACACAACCACATGACACAACGACACAACACAACACACAACACCG
>NW_011112942.1:0-534 GCF_000146605.3 Meleagris gallopavo
AGGGAAGGGAAGGGAAATACCCCTTGCTCCACAGTCAGCCTTATGATGGTGAAAATGCACAGGTAATGGTCATGACTGTGTGTTTTGTCGTGAAAGTGTTTTGTAGCTGAGAATTTGCTCTATTAAATACTGCTATTCTGCTGTTCTTGTTGCAATTTCCATTGAAATAATTAGGAAGCATTATTTTCAGAACGACCTCCTTGGATGCAGCCCTAGACAATTCCTCTTCACTCAGTGCAGCCCAGACAAGCCACAAGATTGAACACCCATGAACTACCAGTTCTCTGAAGCTCCCTGCATAAAGTAAGTGTGTGACCTAATAAAATTGTGTAAACATACAGTCATTAAATACATGTAATTATTACTATAATTTGATACATTCTTAGCTGTCAACACATTTTGGACTGGGTGTGGGGTGTTCCTACGTGGCAGTTCAAGCAGAGGTGGCAGCCAGCAGATCCCTCAAAGGCATGCTGCCAACTTCTTGAGTGCTAGCTGCTGATAGAAGAGGCAGCTTGTTGGAGGTGAAGTGAG
>NW_011112943.1:0-760 GCF_000146605.3 Meleagris gallopavo
ATCATGCATTTCATCTATAATGCTGAAAAAATATTTTTTTTCTTTTTATAAACTGTATAAAGCCCGTACATTTTCCTCTGGCCTGAAACAGTCCAGACCCTTGAAAACAGGACTAGTTCCATGAATTACAGCTATTTATTCTTCCTGACCTAAGGACATACACTGCTGTTCACTCCGCTTGGAAACTGCAGACTAATGTAAACAATGGCCCACTCCTTTCTTCCCAAACATAGTTTAGAGTTTTAGCCTAACACGTAGCACTCTAGCTTTGTCACAGAACAATAAAAAAAAAACCCATGAGGATCTGCACTAAGCAATTCTGCACAGAAACAAGCACGCTGCCTGTGAGAAGAGGCAGCACTTGCAAACTGCAAGGTTGATGTGATAACTTATTCATTGAAGAAGCGACAGGACAGGAGCAAGAGTGAGAACTCTTTTTCAGCAAAAGGCTGCTGAGAGTAGTTGTGCTTGCAGCCCATACTCCCAATTAGAAGAAAGAAGGGGTGCAGTTCCTGAGGCCACATGGCAAGAGTTGGTTGTGTCCAAACAGTGTGTACACATTGAGGCCTAGGCTAACCCCTAGGCTTTTCCGGCTGCGTCCATACTAGGTAGCCCTTAGGCTGGGACCTCTGCTGGGTTACAGTAGCTCTAAGACACAACAAAATATTTTTATTTTTCCCCTCAGAACATGGTGTCAAAAATAAAGCAAACCATTATACACCAGTGGTCTAGTTACAGCACAAAACTGTCATGTCTTCCC
>NW_011112944.1:0-520 GCF_000146605.3 Meleagris gallopavo
AAAAAAAGCATCACCTGGCAGCGCCTTTCTTGTACCCCAGCTGGGGGCATGTAGCAGAGCTGGAAAGAGCCCATGGCTTCTTGAGGTTTTTGAGAAGCACCTATCACCGTGGCATTGAGTGAATGCTTGCTGCAGAGGATGCTGAAATAAAAAAGGGGATTGCCACATGCTGAGCCAGGTCTGAAGCTCCCACCTGCTCTTGGTACCCTCCTGCAGCATCCTCAGCATCCCAGTTCCTGTTCTCAGTGCTAGGAGTGTGAATGCACCACTCAGCTGTCCCTGCGCAGAGCAAGTCCTTCCCTTGCCTGGGCAGCCCTGGCTGAGTGCCTCCTTGCAGCCCTTTTCACATCTCTTGATGTGCCCAGGCACAGGACACCTCACACAAAGTGAGCATCCCCACTCGCTGCGTGTGACGCCTAGAGGAATCTTAAGCAACAATTAAGAGATCGTTCCCCCCTCTAATCACTTACAGGAGTAAATTAGTCTTGTCAGGAGCTATTAAGACAGAGAACTCGGAATT
>NW_011112945.1:0-530 GCF_000146605.3 Meleagris gallopavo
AGAGCAAGGAAAGCTGCTTTCAAGGCTATGTACCTCAGCATGTTTGTGCTCCAGAAGTGTGATCTGTTCTACTACTGCATGATTTCATGTAGTTGCCCTTTAAATTGCAGTTGAAGTCAATCTAAGCAAACGTTCCTGTTCTCTGCAGCAATGAATTCCATGGTTTAGCTGTTATGTGGAAAATCAGATCTGTTT
This sequence comes from Meleagris gallopavo, assembly GCF_000146605.3. Lineage (NCBI taxonomy): Eukaryota > Metazoa > Chordata > Aves > Galliformes > Phasianidae > Meleagris > Meleagris gallopavo. The sequence goes on from NW_011112945.1 coordinate 196, forward strand.
GTTTGGAGGCCTGCCACCTGATAGCTTTCCTCTTCTCTGTGGGGATGTGGTGGAGTCTGTCTGTTCCCCATCTCCAGACTAGTGGCCATCCCATGGATTTCTCTCAGCCTCTCTCAGTCATCTTTATTTTGTACCTGGCTCTTTTGGAGCCCTTCTCAATTTTTCTATGTGTGAATAGCAAAAAACTTAAAGCATGTTCGAAAGGAAAAAGCAAAAAAAGGTAATCTGCTTTTCATGGAGAGGAAATTCTAATATAGGAAGCAGAAAGGCATAAAAGAAGCATTGATTGATGGGGAGATTGTGGTTACCATTTACCCACTGATAAATTTCCAGCT
>NW_011112946.1:0-514 GCF_000146605.3 Meleagris gallopavo
TATGTTTGCTGATTACAGTACAGTAGGAGGAGCTATGTACTCCCCAGGGATAGAAGGGCTTTGCTGAGTTACCTCTACCCAGGAGCAGGCCATACAATTGCCAGCCAAGTGAAGTTAGACTGCAGCCAGCACCTGATTCCGCACCTGAGAGGGGCCAACCCCAGCTACAGCCAGGGGATGAGGCCAGAGAGCTGCCCTGGGGAAAGGAATCTGGGTGCCACAGCTGACAGCAAGTTAAATCATTAGGAGGGCTGGCCACAGCCTGGGGCACATCAGGCCCACCACTCCCAGCCAAAGGAAGGGATCATCCCCCTCTGCACCACAGAGGTAAGGCCTCAACCGTGAGCATCGCATGCAGTTCTGGGCCCTCCACTATCTATTAAAGAAGAAATAAAGCTCTCCAGCAGCATTCAAGAAAGGCCCCAAAACTCCCTCCAACTAGCCAAAAGGAGGCTGTAGCAAGGAGGGGTCAGCTTTTCCCCCAGCTAGCCTGGGATGAGATGGGAACGGCCTG
>NW_011112947.1:0-499 GCF_000146605.3 Meleagris gallopavo
CAGCTTTGAACGTCATCATATGCAAGCAAACAACAGGGTTATGGTTTGCTGACACGGCTCTGCGTGTTCTGCAAATCCACAACAGAGCAGTCAGGGAAAGCAACAAGCACGCATCAAAAGCAGCTTTGCAGAACACCCATTTCATGTGTCGGCAGCGAGGCCTTTGTATTCCCCAGCCTCCCGGGCTTGAAGGCATCGCCTTTTCCTTCAAGAGTGCTGATCACACAGCCTCTAAGAAGAACATCTTTTGAAACTACCAGAGAGTCAAAAAATTAATTAATGAAATAACAGGAGAGATTTCTGCCTGAAGGAGGAGGCAGGTGCCCATAGGTTGGCTGCCCTGTCCCTCTCCAAGCTGCGGTGTGCCCAAGGGACACCTTGCTGTTCATGGCTAACAGAAGCCTGCTGCACTGGCTTTCATCCCCTGTTCATGTGCAGCCTTCTCCCTGCAGAACAGGCTAAATTGCTTCTCACAGCCACGTGGAAGCTGATGGACAGC
>NW_011112948.1:0-528 GCF_000146605.3 Meleagris gallopavo
TTAGACTGGTGAGGCTGGTGATCAGCTTGCTGTGCAGGCCCAGTATTATCTCAAAGGTCTTTCTTTTTCAATATCCTGAATACTTCTGTGGAGAACATATTCTGATCTGCACACAGAAAGTTAAGTGAAACTAATTAAGTGGTCTGTACACCTGTATAAGCTACTGGGTTTAATCCTACAGTGAATAGCTTCCCCATCACCTTCCAAGAAATTCCCTAGAGAATTTCTAGAGAAAGCCTGAGGAGTACAGCATATCCCACACACATTCTGAGAGTACTTGTATCACTTAATCAGTCTGGAGAGAGTACATAAGGAGGCTTGGAAAAGCCAAGTATCTGAAAGAAGCTGCCATGTCTTGTTCTAGCAAATTTGCTAGACACACCTTTGCTGTGACAAGCAGCTAGTTTCATATATCCTGGTTCAAACTTGGGCTGGAGCTGTGAGCAACAAAATGCTATCACATGACTTTAAGCTCTGTGGTCTGTTATCCTCTTGGGCACTCTTTCTGCTCCCTGCATCTGGTTCTTC
>NW_011112949.1:0-494 GCF_000146605.3 Meleagris gallopavo
GACTTGTTTTCTCAACTGGAAAACACTAATAAAGGTTAATTTGTCTGAAGAGCCACAGGATACGTAGATGTGATTGTGCTCTTCGTGAGAATGCAAAAGAAAGTGTCAAAACACAATGGAAAGCATCTAAAAACCCTGGAGGTGCAATTGCTTACCACTACAGATAATTTTGTGTGCGATATACTCCCAAAATGATAAACTACATCCCACCCCATGGAACAGAATCTCTGAGTGCCAACCACACCATCAAACACTGACACTTCCCAGTTCCACATCTGGGAGATGACCGGGGCCTCTGCCTGCTTTACTGTGAAGCACATAATTCAGGGGAATCTGAACTGGGACCTTTGGTATGACATGCCTATCCTTACAGCCACGGGCTGAGATAGGAAACAAATCAATGGTAGGTAAGTTACTTAGAGTTTTCTACGAAATTTCTGGCTCAGAAAGTGAACTAAAACATCTATTCTGTGCAAATCTGTCATACAGTTCTG
>NW_011112950.1:0-1188 GCF_000146605.3 Meleagris gallopavo
TGACGTCACACCACCACATGTGATGTCATACCCCAAAAATGACATCACTCACCCCATGTGACGTCACAACCCCCAAGTGACGTCACACACCCCATGTGACATGACACACCCCATGTGACATCACACACCCCTAAGAAGATGTCACACACCCTATGCAACGTCACACCCTCCCATGTGATGTCACACCATCTTAATGACGTCACAACCCCCATGTGACGTCACACACCCGATGTGACGTCACACCCTCCCATTTGACGACATAACCCAAAAAATTTACGCCACACACCCCAAATGACGTCACAACCCCCATGTCACTCAATACCCCCAAAATGACGTTACAAACCCCTAAAATGACGTCACACACCCATTGTGACGTCACACCACCGCATCTGAAGTCATATCCCAAAAATGACGTCACACACCCCATGTGACGTCACTACCTCCAAGAGACGTCACACGCCCAAAATGACGTCACACACCCCATGTGTGGCCACAACCCCCATGTGACGCAATACCCCGAAAACGAAGTCACACACCCCGAAAATGACGTCACACACCCCATGTGACATCACACCACCACATGTGATGTCATACTCCAAAAATGACATCACTCACCCCATGTGACGTCACAACTCCCAAGTGACGTCACACACCCCATGTGACGTGACACACCCCATGTGACATCACACACCCCTAAAAAGATGTCACACACCCTATGCGACGTCACACCCTCCCATGTGATGTCACACCATCTTAATGACGTCACAACCCCCATGTGACGTCACACCACCACATGCGATGTCATACCCCAAAAATGACGACACACACCCCATGTGACGTCACAACCTCCAAGAGACGTCACGCGCCCAAAATGACGTCACACACCCCATGTCACATCACACACCACACGTGACGTCACAACCCCCATGTGACGCAATACCCCCAAAATGAAATCACACACCCCCATAATGACGTCACACACCCCATATGACGTCACACCACCACATCTGAAGTCATATCCCAAAAATGACGTCACACACCCTACCTGACGTCACAACCTCCAAGAGACTTCTCTCACCCAAAAAGAAGTCACACATCCCATGTGACGTCACTACCCACATGTGATGCAATACCCCGAAAATGACGTCACACACCCCGAAAATGACGTCACACACCCCATGTGACGTC
>NW_011112951.1:0-385 GCF_000146605.3 Meleagris gallopavo
CAGTGGCTGCAGTGGGGCAGTTTGGAGGGACAGCCCATGGGAGGGATGGTGGTACCTCTTAGGGAAGGCGAGTGAGGTGAGATTCTTTCCATTGTGCCCCCAGTCTATGGATGCACATCCCATGGACTCCCATCCAAGGGCATGCTCACTGTCACGTAAAAACCCTGCATTTACTTTAATCAAGTTTTCATCATTCATCCGACAATCGTTATTGCTACCTGGGATATTCCATGATTCTATCCCTAGATTTATTATTATTTCTCAAGCTCTTTGAGCACATCCAGGCTGGGCTGCCCATTGAACAGGGCTTTTTCCTCCCCCATGACAAAAAGAGGGCAGAAAGTGGGAAGGGCTCTGGGCTGTGCACTTTTTGGGACCAGAGGGA
>NW_011112952.1:0-307 GCF_000146605.3 Meleagris gallopavo
AGGGGGGTTGAAATTACATGATCATTGTGGTCCTTTTCAACCCAGGCCATTCTATGATTCTACAGTATGAAAGATTTGCACTGAGAAACCTTGCTTTACTTAGTATTTAGAAGAATGAAATAATCAGAAACTCAGGATACGTTCTGTTTCATAGGAAAGTAAGAGAAATCTACTCCTCTGCTTGAATCAACATTTTGAGCATAGTAGAGAAACTGCATCTTCACTTAGATATAAAAAGCCCTGAGAAGCACAAAATGAAAAAAGTATTCATCTACATCCTTCCTTCATTTTGTTACTGACAGATTCC
>NW_011112953.1:0-322 GCF_000146605.3 Meleagris gallopavo
CCTGGATTGAAAAGGACCACAGTGATCATCTAGTTTCAAACCCCCTGCTATGTGCAGTGTTGCCAACCACCAGACCAGGCTGCCCACAGCCACATCCAGCCTGGCCTTGAATGCCTCCCAGGGATGGGGCATCCACAGCCTCCTTGGGCAACCTGTTCCAGTGCGTCACCACCCTCTGTGTGAAAAACTTCCTTCTAACATCTAACCTAAACCTCCCCTGTCTTAGTTTAAAACCATTGCCCCTTGTCTTATAATTATCCACCCTTGTAAAGAGGTGTACCACTTCCTCTTCATATGCTCCCTTCAAGTACTGGAAGGACAC
>NW_011112954.1:0-306 GCF_000146605.3 Meleagris gallopavo
ATTGAGTACTCTAATTTGATGAAAGGAATATAAATTCTTCCAGGTACAGCCCTCAAATATATATATATATTTCCTTCCTGATATTAGTACAACCCATCCAAAGCTTGTTAGCCTTCCAGTGACAATCAGATTGAGCTTACTTCTGTTTATTAAGTGTGCCATAAAAATAGAGTTGATTAGGGCGTTGTCCTCAGATATTAATAATGTATAATGGTTTTCAAATGGGAAAAAGACCCAAAAAACTTGACAACAATCTCAAATGTACAGAAGCTTCAGTTTTATTCAAAATTCCAATAATTACACAAT
>NW_011112955.1:0-417 GCF_000146605.3 Meleagris gallopavo
CACAGACTTTAAGATTTCCTTTTCTAAATACAGTAGGGAGTCCCAATTCAGCTATTTCACTATAAGTGAATCTTCTTCAGATACAAGAGTACATCCCTATTTTACCTAAAAACTCAGATCACTTAGCTTATTTGAAACGGTTTTCAACAGTACTTCAGTAACATCCAATGCACACCACTTCTACCTGTGCAACAGGTATTTCAGATTTAATCAAAAGGAATTCTGCACTTCTCAAGTGCCCACTCATCCACATCTGTCCCTTCTCTCTTTCTGCAGTTTTCACCCCAGCAAAAACTGTAAGCTCATTTTAATACCGTGCTGCAGATGTTACACAACACTGTTTTCACTTCTGAGAAAATCCCGATCTGCTCAGAGAAATGGTAATTTTACTTATTATTTACTTGAAGGAAAAACCAC
>NW_011112956.1:0-571 GCF_000146605.3 Meleagris gallopavo
GGGCCCATCTCCTGCTGCAAGAACTGAGAAAGTTCAGAGTCAGCAGTGCTGAGCAGAGTCATTCCTCCTTACTATTTAAAAATATTCAGAAACAGGCCATGACTTCTCTGATGCACAGAAGCTACACCAACATCTGCACTAGTGCTTCAGCCAGTCTAATAAATCCAAGCATCAGGAGTCCTTGGTAATGGCCCTATCTCACACAGTCCCTGGTCGAATAATTTCAGAACAAAGCCAATTTGAAGGGTTCCAGCTCAATTTTCATAAAGAGCTTAATATGAACCTGAGGGACTGAAGTCCTACTGGTGTGTTCCCCAAGAATGTCCTGACGTCCTCCTGACCATTGGATTGATAGAATATTTGATGGATTTTTTTCTACTTACTGTGTAAAATTTGTTAATTCACTGTTATTTTTTTCCATCTTTTTCTCAAGAGGTACAGTCTAAACTAGTCCTGCACTATGATGATGGTTTACATAATTTTGTTCATCACATGGACTGTGGAAAATATCCAAATGCATCAATTGGGTTTTGAAGGTTTCTTTTTGCTTCATCTCCCCTACTAAAAATTC
>NW_011112957.1:0-555 GCF_000146605.3 Meleagris gallopavo
AAAGCTGTAATAGTTGACATAATCTTATTATGTAACATCATTCAATTTTGTACAGTGCATGATTGGCATATATATGTCTGCAACCTTTATATCTCAACTGTGAATCATAAGACTTTTAAAAGGGATTGTCCAGAACACTACATAATAGTCGTAATTTCTATCAAAAAAACTGCATTGCATTTACTTAGCATCAGACATTTCTCATCTCCCTCAGTCATTATCATTTTGTACCAAATGCTTATACAGATTTCATGTTATATGGCAAAATTTCCCTCCTATACATAGTGTCTTATGTAAAGATTTCAGAACCAAATAGTACAGAAATGGCTGCATAAAATTAAATAGAAATGACTGTATAGATAAGATAGGTTTTCTTTTTCATGAGTTGAAAATAAATTCATCAGTTCCATAGTCATTGCTGACTTCAGCAATCTTGTCTTTGATTTCCAATCATTTTCATGGACTGCCTAGCCCTTCACACATGCTAAGCCAAAGTAATAATTACAAAAGCCTTCTTAATGCTTAGAAGACATGTGGACGTCCCTTCAACTCCTC
>NW_011112958.1:0-712 GCF_000146605.3 Meleagris gallopavo
GTAACACTAATTATATTAATAACATAATCATTATAACTCAATCAAGGCCTCAATTGACAATACTATAAGTGTGAGAAAGACAAACATAGCATAATGACAAGAAATACTGTTAACCTACTGAAAAGAACAAACACGTGTTTGGTCTGCAGCCCAACTTTCTGCAACCTGGAAATATATCCCGAATGTTCTGCTCTGCATTAATCTCTAACTGGTTAGAAAGAGGTCCTCAACTTTCGCATATTCTGATATATTGATTTTGAATGATCACCAAAATTTGTACAACAGATGCTTTTAGAGTGCTCATGATTATGCCTTTGGGCTAATAGAGAATTAATAGTCGGACAACGTTTGCATGCCAGATAGAACTAGGGGCATTGTTACTTACTGACCCTTGAGAAACAACAACCTGCAGAAAAAGTGAGAGAAAGAACATGGTGGTGGTGAATACGATAGGCAGTGCCAGCAGGGCATCCCCTGCTTCAAGGTGCACTTTTCCTCTCTCACCCATCACAGATTCTCTCTTGCTTTTATTCTTCTCAGGGTTCAAAAGGTATTTTCCATTTGTACACTGCATCCGCATGGCCAGTGCATGATACAGAGCCCAAGAGGAACACCTGCTTGCAAAACATAATAAACTATCAAGGTTAGCTCTCTTAGCATGCGCCTTTGCCTAGGATTCCTTTCCAGGTTTTGTCTTTGCAAATCAAGAAAA
>NW_011112959.1:0-469 GCF_000146605.3 Meleagris gallopavo
AGGTGAGGCTGACAGGCCTATAATTACCCGAATCTTCCTTCTTGCCCTTTTTGAAGACTGGAGTGACATTGGCTATCCTCCAGTCTTCAGGAACCTCCCCTGTTGTCCAAGACCTCTCAAAAATGATGGGAGAGCAGTTCGGCAATGACCTCCGCCAGCTCCCTCAGCACACGTGGATGCACCCCATCAGGTCCCATGGACTTGTGGACCTTAGTACTGCCTAGACGCTCACGCACGTCCTCTTTCCTGACTAAAGGGAAGTCTCCCATTCCCCAGACCCTCTCCCTAACCTCCAGGGTGTGGGAAACCTGAGGGTGAGCCTTTTCACTGAAGACGGAAGTAAATAAGGCATTCAGTATCTCTGCCTTCTCAGCATCCCCCGTTACCAGACCCCCCCCCTCACTTAGTAAGGGGCCCACATTCTCTCTAGTTTTCCTTTTGCTGTTAACATACTTGAAGAAGCCTTTTT
>NW_011112960.1:0-617 GCF_000146605.3 Meleagris gallopavo
AGTCGACCCCAAAGTCACCCCAAACATCAGCCCAAAGGTGACCCCAAACATGAGCCCAAAGGGGACCCCAAAGCTGACCCCGAAGGTGTCCCAAACGGTGACCCCAAAAGGGACGGCCCCAAACGTGACACCAACGTGGCCCCAAACGTGACACCAACGTGGCCCCAAAGCTGACCCCAAAGGTGACCCCAAACATGAGCCCATAGGTGACCCCAAAGTTGACCCCAATGTCATACTAAATATGACCCCAAAGGTGGCCCCAAAGGTGACCCCAAAGGTCACCCCAATGTCATATTAAATATGACCCCAAAGGTGACCCCAAAGTTGACCCCAAACATGAGCCCATAGGTGACCCCAAAGGTGACCCCAATGTCATACTAAATATGACCCCAAAGGTGACCCCAAAGGTGACCCCAAACATCAGCCCAAAGGTGACCCCAAAGGTGACCCCAAAGTCACCCCAAACATGAGCCCAAAGTCGACCCCAAAGTCACCCCAAACATCAGCCCAAAGGTGACCCCAAAGGTGACCCCAAACATGAGCCCAAAGGGGACCCCAAAGGAGACCCCAAAGTTGACCCCAAACATGAGCCCAAAGCTGACCCAAAGTTGACCCCA
>NW_011112961.1:0-363 GCF_000146605.3 Meleagris gallopavo
CTTTGCAGGGCTTTGATACTGATATTCCTGAAAAGCTAGTAGAAAGCAACCACTCCATGGTTCCCCTTCTGTGGGGAATTTGTTTCCACAAAACAAGTGGAAATTTTCAGTACTTGAAAATCAATACTAAAATGAGGAGTTAAGACAGAACAAATCACCACAGCATGCAGTGCACCTGAATAGATATACTATGATAGATGCTCAGAGCCAGAAGCTTTTTATAATGTGTTAAAAAGCACATTAAGTTATATCCATATATTTTTTACAGTGTTTCGCTTTGTTCTTCTTCAGAGTTGTTTGGTAGATTCTTTCTGCCTTGAGTACTACTTGGTAAATACCTCACATTAGAAAAGCCTTCTTAAA
>NW_011112962.1:0-309 GCF_000146605.3 Meleagris gallopavo
TTTATGAACATAGGAGAATTCAATAAAATTGCACAGAAGTGCAAAGAGACACCAACAAAGCACTCTGAGCTTTGTAAAGGCTGATGGGTAACACATTTTCAAATCCTACTCCAAAAGAATCATTGTCTACGCAGAGCCCAAAAAAGCAGCCTTCTGCATTTTGTTGTTGTACAATTAGCCAAAAAAAAACACATGTTTGTACCTGTATTTGAGACTCTGCAAATCTATAATTATGACATCTCTTACTGAACAAGTGGCTTGTACTTCTCTCCAAAGCCCCCAGATTTTTCTCCTAAATAGATCAGTTTA
>NW_011112963.1:0-1194 GCF_000146605.3 Meleagris gallopavo
ATGTTACCAATGCTGGAATCTATGGAAATAGCTATTTCAATGTATTAGTAGCACTAAGACAAAACCTGGAAAGGAATCCCAGGCAAAGGGATGATCCTATATTATAGAATGATTAACTCTCTTTCATCCCACTAATCAGGAATTTAAAATATGATCATGCAGCACCTGAGACAAAGGCGCACGCTAAGAGTGTTAACCTTGATAGTTTATTCTGTTTTGCAAGCAGCTCTTCCATTTGGCCTCTGTATCATGCACTGGCCATGCGGATGCAGTGTACAAATGGAAAATACCCTTCGGACCCTGAGAAGAATAAAAGCAAGAGAGATTCTGGGGTGGGTGAGAGAGGAAAAGTGCATCTTGAAGCAGGGGACGCCCTGCTGGCACTGCCTATCGCATTCACCACCACCATATTCTTTCTCTCTCTTTTTCTGCAGATTGTTGGTTCTCAAGATTCAGTAAGTAATAATGCCCCTAGTTCTATCTGGCATGCAAAAGTTGCCCGACTATTAATTCTCTATTAGCCAAAGGTATAACCATGAGCACTCTAAAAGCATCTGTTGTACAAATCTTAGTGATCTTTCAAAATCAATATATCAGAATACATTACAGTTGAAGATCTCTTTCAAGGCAGTGAGAGATTAACACAGAACGGGTCCCTCCGGGATTTACTTCCAGGTTGCAGAAAGTTGGGCTGCAGACCAAACACGTGTTTGTTCTTTTTAGGTTAACAGTATTTCTTGTCATGAAACTATGTTTGCCTTGTTTCCTTTCTCACACATATAGAATTGACAATTGAGGCCTTGATTGAGTTGTAATGACTGTATTATTAATATAATTACGATTGTATTATGAAGGGCATTGACAAAGCCGCACAGAAAGCTATGCTTGTACAAAAAGAAAAAGGGGGAATTGTTGGGGAATGGCTGCAAGAGCAGGGCAGCCATGAGAATATGTACGAGCATAGCTGGTGCAGCAGCACAGAGTGCATACCCATGAGAAAATACTAGGAGTTAGGAGTCACAATGTCCTTGGGGCAGCATATAAACAGCGGGCCCACATCTGCAGCTGTGCTCTGTGGATGTGGGGGGGGCTAACAAGTAAACTGGCTTAGCAGCACAGGGGTGAATGCTGACTGAGCATTGGTTAAGGCTGAGCAGCCCACCGAGCAGCCAACATTGTGCACCAATAGTAAGC
>NW_011112964.1:0-511 GCF_000146605.3 Meleagris gallopavo
TTTTGAGAAATGCAATGTATCTACTGAGATGGGACTCAAGCCTGTCTCTCAGTAGTATTCTTCCATTCCATCCTGTCTTTCATTTCCCTCTCAAAAGAATAGTTGTGTTTGCATCTGTGTGTATCATCATCTAAAGCTTTTAGGGGGCAGTCTCCTGCCCAGCATTACTGTTGGGATGCCCTGCTCTCAGCAGCGTCTGCTCTTTTGTTCATGTCCAAACATAAAGGACTACATTAAAAGAAGGCAATGGATCTTTGCCATGAAACTCAAACAGTAAAATTGAGTCAGAACAAGAAATTCTGATGATGTCTGCCTCCAGTGTGTAAAGACAGGCAAGTATGTTGCAGACAACTTGTGGTAATTGAAACTTACCGTAGTTTTAAAAAACTTGCCTTGTCAACAGATGCAGTTTGTCTCTTACTAGATACTAGTTAGGGTGAAACTGAAGAAAGATGTAGAAAATATAAGGAGAATTTGGTGAATGAACAATTAGATGCAGAAAAGCAAGATA
>NW_011112965.1:0-482 GCF_000146605.3 Meleagris gallopavo
GACAGCCTAAGCCATGTCCACGCCATTAGCCCGGGCTGTCAGCAGTGAGCGCAGAATCCAACTGGTTACTGAGGTCACAAGGACCAGCAGGGCTCCCTCTGCTCCGTACCTTCCTTAAAATGAGAAAAGGAGGAAGAACCAAGCAAAAGAAACCCAGCCATACCTTTCCTCTCACAGAGCAGGACTTGGACCTGCGGTCGTCCCCTTGCTGAGACATGACCGCTGTCTCAGAGGAAGCTGAAGTTCCGAGGGCTCTTTCCATGGGAACTTCTCTGCTCTTGGAAAGAGCTGGCTTCACTCTTCCGAAGACTGCCTCGATCCCCCAAATCTCCTTTTGGACAGGAACCCTGCAGAAATTATCAACAAGTGAAAAATCATGAGGAAGAAGCATTTTCCCAGCTTTCTTCGGCCATGCAATTTAGTCTTTTTTTGACGAGGGCGATGTCTGGAAATCAGCTGGCTGCAAGAGCTGCCCAACGCTA
>NW_011112966.1:0-372 GCF_000146605.3 Meleagris gallopavo
ACAATGAGGATATTGGGGACAATGGGGACAGCGGGGACAACGGGAACACGGGTGACAATGAGGATATTGGGGACAATGGGGACAGTGGGGACAGTGGGAACACGGGTGACAATGAGGATATTGGGGACGATGGGGACAGTGGGGACAACGGGAACATGGGTGACAATGAGGATATTGGGGACGATGGGGACAGCGGGGACAACGGGAACACGGGTGACAATGAGGATATTGGGGACAATGGGGACGGTGGGGACAACGGGAACAGGGGTGACAATGAGGATATTGGGGACAATGGGGACGGTGGGGACAACGGGAACACGGGTGACAATGAGGATATTGGGGACAATGGGGACAGAGGGGACAACGGGAACA
>NW_011112967.1:0-462 GCF_000146605.3 Meleagris gallopavo
TGTGATCTTCAAGGACCCTTCCAACCCAACCATTCCGTGGTTCTATGTCTCCATGACCTTCAAGGACCCTTCCAACCCAACCATTCCATGTCCCAAGGCTCTATGACCTTCGAGGACCCTTCCAGCCCAACCATCCCATGTCCCAAGGCTCTATGACCTTCGAGGACCCTTCCAACCCAACCATCCCATGTTTCTGTGTCTCTGTGATCTGCAGTGACCCTTCCAACCCATGGTTCTATGTCTCTGTGATCTTCAAGGACCCTTCCAACCCAACCATTCTGTGGTTCTATATCTCCATCATCTTCAAGGACCCTTCCAACCCAACCATTCCATGGTTCTATGTTTCCATGACCTTCAAGGACCCTTCCAACCCAACCATCCCATAGTTCTGTGTCTCTGTGATCTGCAGTGACCCTTCCAACCCACCCGTTCCATGGTTCTCTGATCTTCAAGGACCCTTCC
>NW_011112968.1:0-522 GCF_000146605.3 Meleagris gallopavo
ACTCCAAGGTCTCCTTGGAGCTCTCTTCTGCACTGGAGCTGATGAGCTCCAGCTCTCTCAGCCTTTCCGTTCAGGGGAGGAGTTTTCAGCCCTCTGATCATCTTTGTGGCCCTCCTCTGGACCTGCTTGAACAACTCCATGTCCTTGTGTTGAGGGCTCCAGAACTGGACGCAGTGCTCCAGATGGTGTGTCAATGAGAGCAGAGTAGGGGGGCAGCATCACCTCCCTCGAACTGCTGGTCGTGCTTCTGTGCTTTAAGGCTTATGCTTTCAGATCTGAGATGCTTTACTGTAATTCACAGCTTTCACAGAAAGGAAAATGTGGAATGCAACTTTTTGACATAGTAAATCCCTCAGTGTCTGTCCTGAGGCCAGTGGCAGAAGAAGAAAGCAGTTCTGGTCCTCATCCCTTCCAAGCCTGTAGCACTGAACTGCGCCGGCCCCTCAAAGGCTTGAATTGCAGAGCTGTGGGGGAATCAGTCTCAGTTGTCTGTTGTAGTCTTGTTGTTGTAGTTCAAACTAT
>NW_011112969.1:0-835 GCF_000146605.3 Meleagris gallopavo
ATAGATAGACAGATAGATATAACGGATGGGGCGATAGATAGACAGATAGATATAACGGATGGGGCGATAGACAGATAGACAGATAGATATAACGGATGGGGCGATAGACAGATAGACAGATAGATATAACGGATGGGGCGATAGATAGATGTAACGGATGGGGCGATAGATAGATAGATATGTAACGGATGGGGCGATAGATAGATAGATATAACGGATGGGGCGATAGGTAGATAGATATAACGGATGGGGCGATAGGTAGATAGATATAACGGATGGGGCGATAGGTAGATAGATAGATATAACGGATGGGGAGAGAGAGAGAGAGAGAGATATATAACGGATGGGGAGAGAGAGAGAGAGAGAGATATATAACGGATGGGGAGAGAGAGAGAGAGATATATAACGTATGGGGAGAGAGAGAGAGAGATATATAACGGATGGGGAGAGAGAGAGAGAGATATATAACGGATGGGGAGAGATAGAGAGAGAGAGAGATAACGGATGGGGAGAGATAGAGAGAGAGAGAGATAACGGATGGGGAGAGAGAGAGAGAGAGATAACGGATGGGGAGAGAGAGAGAGAGAGATAACGGATGGGGAGAGAGAGAGAGAGAGAGAGAGATATAACGGATGGGGAGAGAGAGAGAGAGAGAGATATAACGGATGGGGAGAGAGAGAGAGAGATAGATATATAACGGATGGGGAGAGATATATATACACATAATGGATGGGGAGAGAGAGATATATATACACATAATGGATGGGGAGAGAGAGATATATATACACATAATGGATGGGGAGAGAGAGATATATATATATATATATATGTATAA
>NW_011112970.1:0-643 GCF_000146605.3 Meleagris gallopavo
TTCACCCCAAATCAGATCCACCACGATGGTGGGCCTCCATCATGACGTTCTTCACCCCCATAAGTAGGAGATCCTCCATTGGGTTCTCCTTCACCCCAAATCAGATCCACCACGATGGTGGCCCTCCATCATGACGTCCTTCACCCCAAATCAGACCCACCACGATGGTGGCCCTCCATCAAGACGTCCTTCACCCCAAATCAGATCCACCACGATGGTGGGCCTCCATCATGACATCCTTCACCCCAAATCAGATCCACCACGATGGTGGGCCTCCATTAAGACGTCCTTCACCCCAAATAGGATCCACCACGATGGTGGGCCTCCATTAAGACGTCCTTCACCCCAAATCAGATCCACCACGATGGTGGGCCTCCATTAAGACGTCCTTCACCCCAAATCAGACCCACCACGATGGTGGCCCTCCATCAAGACGTCCTTCACCCCAAATCAGATCCACCACGATGGTGGGCCTCCATCATGACGTTCTTCACCCCCATAAGTAGGAGATCCTCCATTGGGTTCTCCTTCACCCCAAATCAGATCCACCACGATGGTGGCCCTCCATCATGACGTCCTTCACCCCAAATCAGATCCACCACGATGGTGGCCCTCCATCAAGACGTCCTTCACCCCAAATCAG
>NW_011112971.1:0-12910 GCF_000146605.3 Meleagris gallopavo
CTGCTGGTCTATCTTGTACCTTTTTTGTTTTTTGAGTTATAATAGGACCGCGTTCCAGGGGATCCGCCCTAAGCGGAACTTCTAGGTCTTACTTGGATCTCCTGCTTTCCTGTTGAACCAGGTCCGCTACTTCAGAGGTATGACTATCATCTATTGAAATACTACAGACCTGACCTAGAGACTGTAAAATTGGTTTTTTTCCCTGTCAGTACTTCAATTCCTTGCTCCAATTTGTCAATCCGAGCTTTTAGTAGCTGATTTTCATTTTCTAAGTTACCTGATCTTGGCTTGGCTTGGTTTAAAGCATTCAACAGTGGCCATGCCACTGTGGATGCAGCTAATTGCCTTTCTTTCGTAGTTAAGACATCTTTGTCCAGTCCCTTAAAGTATTCTGTTAAGCGTACTAGGGAAATATTCCCCAAAGTACGGAGGGAACCCCATTTCTCAATTATAGTTGCCAGTTGATAATAAGGAGATCCCAGAAACCCTGGGATCAGCCCAGGATTCATTTTATCAAGGGGAATGGTGTTCTTCACCTTGACCCATTTATAGAAACTCCATAAGAAAGACGTAATGTAAAGTAGTTTTGGTCTGCCTGGCTTGCTAATTATATAATCAATGGATATACAGATGGGGGGGTGTGTGGGTGGGCGTCTCTCCAGAAGCTCAGCTAATATAATTTACATTGCAACAATGAGAGAAAGCCACTCATCCTGTCCTGAGCTCACAATATGAACTCCAATGGAGCAGATCTCCAGAGAAATTCTTCCCCACTGCCAGTCAGCTCTTAAATGGGGTCTAGGAGAGGTGGAGCCAGGCTCCACCCCTTCCTGCAGCACAGGTGATTTGCCTTCACCTGTGCTCCCAGGGCTGACTCATTGCTCGCCTCAGGTGATCAATCAGAGTTTCAGGCCGTGATTCAGCAGCCCCTTCCTCAGTCTGTGGGGACGAGATATGCCCTGACCTCTGTCGACACAGTAAGTGGGCTAATGTAGGCCTATCCAGTACCAAAAGCAAGCCAGGCACATACCATCAAGGCACTCGCTAAACTGATGTCTGCCTAAGGGACACCTCAAGTCATCAAGAGCGATCAAGGGACTCATTTTACTGGTGCAACAATACAGCGCTGGGCAGAAGAAAATAGCATCGAGTAGCGATTCCACCTGCCATATAATCCAACAGGAGCAGGCTTCATTGAACATTATAACCATCCAGGGGTGGACAAAAAGACTCTATGAAACCTTGCGAGACCTGAATGAAAGACCCCGAGACAGCAGACCCACTGCCCTGAAAATGTTATAGATGACGTGGGCCACCCTGCTTAGGATCCAAATTACGGGCACTGATCATCATGTAAGACCCCTGATTGGTAATGAAAATAATCTTCTACTCCCTGCCCCTGAGAATTTAGATCCAGGCACCCATAGAATAAAATGGCCTTGGAAGGTGCAGGTAGGACCCAAGTGGTGTGGCCTACTTGCACCTTGGGGGAGATTGTTGGAGGTGGGAGGCTCAGTAGTCCCTCCAGTAATAGGTACATTACCTACTGATATTGTGGTCAACGCTCCAATCTTCATTGCTAAAGGGACTCCCATCACGTCTCTATGGCAGATCAGGACCCCCCCCTTTGGTTCCTGATATTATTATGCAGGCGGCCAGGACGTGCCCCTGTACAAGCAGAAGTGTTGACCCAGGATAGAAATACGGCCTGTATCTTGCCCTGGAGGGCAGACCTTCCCCTCTTTGTACCCCAGAAACATCTGTATTACTCTCTGTGAGTTTTTGAGCTTTCAGGATCACCGGAAGGAACAAAATGCCATCAAAGCGTTCCAGTGTTACTGTCAGATCATGTGAAACACACGCTGATGGTTTACATGGGACTGTTGGAGCATAGGACGGACCTGCACCTCACAACCGCATGCCTCCAGTAACATGATCGAGCACTGGCCCATAAAAGAATATGAACATTCACTGGTCGTCACTCGTCTTGAATTGTACCAACATGCGTCACAATGGAAATTGTGTAAGCATCGTGAAGTATCAGATCTCTGTATAGAGGGAGCTTACCCTTTAGTCAATTCAATCATTGGTTCACGCTGTGAAGGGGTGGAGTGTATGGGAGCTGCTGAATCAGGGCCTGAACCTCTGATTGATCACCTGAGGCGTGCAATGAGTCAGCCCTGGGAGCACAGGTGAAGGCAAATCACCTGTGCTGTCTGAAGGGGTGGAGCCTTGCTCCACCTCTCCTAGACCCCATTTAAGAGCTGACTGCTACAAGGGGAGGATTTTTTTTGGCTATTACTCTTCTTGGAGTTTTCTTAGTGAGTTTGATATGATGTTAAGTTTTCCATCCATTCTTCTTTAGTGTGATAACTTGTTTAGTCTCCTTTTCTTGTATATTTCTTAATTATAACATTTGTCTATTCATTGAGTATACACTCAGAAAACAAACACTGAGCATTGGGCCCAGGGGACTGGGGAGGAACCCAAGCTTGTCCCAAGGCTTTCCATCCCTGGGCTCTTCCTGCAGCCTCATCCAGCATGCACAGAGCAGTTGGGGCTAGTGCGGAGCTAGGGCTGTGTTTTCCTAGCACTGAGCGTTCATGGCACACTGCCATACAGTTTGAGCATATTTTCAGTTCCAGTGTACTCTGTGCAATATGGAATGCTTCTTGATTAAAATGATAATCTGCTGCGTACAGCATAGAAAGATCTTCCAGTTCAGGCCACTAATTACTATTGACGGCAGGCAATTAAGAAAATACTAAAGGAAAAATCAGACGGTTAAGTTTTACAGAATTTCAATGCACAATAAAACATTTTCTTTGAAGTCAGTGCATTCAGTATTGTGTTTTGGCACGAGTCAATGTTGCAGGCACATTCACACCAAACAATAACATTGCTGAAAGATTCAAAATGAATTATCACATTTTTCTCCACAAGCAGTGGTCAGGATGTGGATATGGCACCCCATTACAAGAAGAACCAGGCTCTGTAACTCACAAATGTGATGACATATTTACATGCACCACACACTGTGCAGGCTACATCCACTCTTCTGGTACAAAGCAGGCCCCATCCTGGTTACTCTGAGGCCAACAGAGACTTCAGGGGATCAGGACCAAGCAGTAGTTCTGCTTGTGACACGTTTCACAACATGTATAGCCTTGCATGCCCTTCACCTGAGACTGTACCCTGGCCCTTTGTCAACATCAGCCATTTAAAAATAAATAATGCTTTCAGTATGGCCATTAAATAATTAACCCTTTATTACAGTTATGGCCATATTTTTAGTATTAATCTTTTTATTCAAAACAACTCCATCAGGCATTGTACTGTATAGCCATTAGAATAGACATTCATTTACAGAAGACCTGCTTTCTGAATGTTTTGTTTTTGCAACCTCCGTTCACAGTTAGCTATATTTCACAAATACTTGCCTTTTGGTGTACTCCACAATTCAAACTGGTAGCCAAAATGTATTTTTTTTCAGTGTATCCTACTACCATTCACTGAAAAGATGCAAGCAACTAAAACGTAAAACAAGGATGTAAAGAGAAGGAAAGATAACACACCTATTCAATATACACCTCTTCTTTCCATTCCCTACTTGATGGCTCTGTCTCAGCACTGTCACCACCCTATCCTCACCTCCATTGTGGGCCATTCCCATGTTCCTGCAGTGTCATCACCTCGTGGCTGCCACTGGGAGCCCTTTCCCTAGAGCTTCTCCTGACGTTGTAAGCTGAAAGGTTTTGTACTTGCAAGAATTGATCATGTTGCATTGTGTGCTTTCAGTTAGCTATATTTTTTTGTCTAGACATTCAGAAATAATAGTGAATATTTTCCCTGAACCATCAGGAATTCATTTAGATAGACAATGAAGGGAAGGTTGAGGATCAAGCAAAGGGGCAGGAAGAGTCTAGCTAACATGCTAATGAATGCAGAGAGGATTTGCTGTCCTGGACACAAAGGCTGCAACTGGCAGATCCAGGAGCAGGGAGTCAGGTTTGCCGGGCAGAAGCATGCTTGCTATTTTAACCAGAACACCATTTTCTGCCCTGAAAAGGTGCTTGTTTCTTATTCCCTTTTTTTTTGTCTGTACCTTTGGGTCATCGCCTCACTGAGACACAAGCCAACCCCCCCACCTCCTTCTGGACACAGGTGCTGGCACCTCACCTCCATCAACACAACCTGGATGGCACCTTGAGGCTGAGGGACACCAGGTAAAGCCAGTGGCCTCAGGCACTATGCTGAGACCCTAAAATGGAGGCTTAGCCAGCATGTATCTCCAGTACAGCTCAATGACAAATTGCACTGGAAATAGCTAATCACTATACGTCATTAACAACTGGTGCAGAACCCTTCCTTCCCTGTGCAATTTCTGTTTATCTGCTTTTGGGTGTGTTCTGGCACCCAGAGAACAGTGTCTGGCAGAGATGGGTGCTCCCTGTCCTGCTGCTGCTACAACACAAATAATAAATGGCAATATTAGTAATAAATCACACAGCACCACACAGCATAGAACTAGTGTTGCTTCACAGCGATGTCTCCTTAAAGATGCTTGCTACAAGTCATGCTCTGTTGTATGAGCAGTGACGAGTGCAGGCAGTGAGGCAAGTTAGCAGTGCCCAAGGGCTGATATGATTGTGCCTTCGGAAAGGAACTTTGCAGCCATCAGCCTCCTGCACGAGCATGTCTGAAGTTGTGGGCGCCAGGCTGGTGGTGCCAGAGAGCATCTGAGCCCCTTCGCAGCTCCAAATGCCCATTGCTAAAGTAAAAGCCAGAAAATGCTGCATAATTAAAATAGGGAAGAACAGGGTGTTTTCAAAATGGCTTTAAAAATCTCAATATTCATAGCCAGTGCAGAGGGGTGAAGTTTCCTCCCTGCTGGAATATGCCCAATTTAGTTGTGTGCCAGATGCAGTCACTTTTCCCCCAAAGTGTGGGTGCTGTGCACTAAAATGTGCACTTTTAAGGTATGATTTTAAATTGCCTTTTGCATCTTATTCCAGCGTATAATCAGTTCTCAGCATCATACAGACTAATATTAAAATGTTAAAATACTTTGATGCATACTTGTTTTAATAAGAAAAACAGTTGCTTTACAGACTCCTTTATCCTGAGGCATCATGGCCAAGATTTTCAAATACAAGCAACCCTAAGATTTATCTTTTTTGCAACCAGTCTGACCATCAAAGGTACTTAGAAAGCTGCATCTTCCCAAATATCTGTTCTTGACTGCAACATGAGACCACTAATTCAGTTGTCTGACTGGGGACTTAGCAATGTGAAAGAGGACTCTGGGAATCACATCTCCTACTCTCTGTATTCCCACTGTGCTCGCTTCCCTCTCAAGGCCATTTCTCAGAAATTGGGCTGCCCCAACCTCACTCCATCTCCCCCCTGATCTGGTGCCAGTGGGGCTGTTGGGGGGGATGCTTTCCTGTGCAGTTAACTGGGCTGGGAATCCTATCCCCCCCATTCTCCACATTCATTGGGGCACACAGAGGGATGAGGAAGCCAGGTACAAGTCATATTTTGACCTCAATATTGTTCTTAAAAAAGTAAAATTCAGTAAATACAAAAATATGCAAGCAGCGGAAGTGGGGTTCCACACTGAGGAACTTGAAAGTGACAATTAACTGGGGTTTTGGGGTGGCTTTTTCAATTGGCCAAGGCAAGTCTATGTATGCTGAACTACTCACAGCAACATGTGAGAAAAACATAATTCTAGTTCTAATCTGAAAGGAACAAACAAATTAAAATGTTTAGAGGCATTTAGTGGAATGCTGAAATATGAAAAGATTTTAAAACAGATTTAATAGCATATGTATAAAAGCAAAATATTTCACCTTTGCTGTGCTGCTGCATGAATAGCATCCACAGAATTTGATAAATGCTTCTGCATTGCTAAATATGCTTAAACCCTTTGAAGAATGGTGACAAGGGTGATTAAAAACATCTTTATATTATGGAAAATATATTAGGGTGAGTATATATATATATATTTCTTTTAGAATTATATCTGAAGAACATTTAACTCAGATTTGGGCGCATTTTAGATCATCATTTGGGACTTCAAGATTTAGGTTCTTAGGCACAATGCAACAAGGTCAGTTTGGCCAGTCCTTCACCATGCATCCTATAGAGGAGCTGGAACTCTGCAGGCAGCTGGTGGGACTCCTGCCACTTGGTCGTAAACTTGGTTCCTTTCTTGTCATAGTAGTGATATGGGAGGTCCTCCCTTGTGTTGGGGTCAAACCCAAAGGGCCAGAATCCATACAAGTGAATTTCTTCACAAATGGCAGAAGCAAGGGTATACATGAGAATACCTGTGCTCAGCCGCTTTGGTGACAAGTGTTTGTTTTTCCAGTATCTGTGATAAAAACAAAGGCATGTTAGTATAGGATACAAGTAATACCATGGGGTTGTTGTAAGAAAAAAAAATATTACTGAATGGAGACCACCAAAAATGCTACTGCATGGAGACAATCAATGCTCACAGCTGATAACCTGAGTAAGGTAAGGCTGTTCAGGACATTTTGTAAAGAACAGGAATGCAGAAAAACCATTTTAGCACTCTCATCAAAATTCTCTTTTGAGGTCTCCCTAGAATCATAGAATCATTAAGGTTGGAAAAGACCTCCAAGATGATCCAGTCCAACCATCCACCTACCACCAATAATTCCCCAATAAACCACATTCCTAAGTACCACATCTACATGTTTCTTGAACACCTTCAGGGACGGGGACTCTACTACCTCCCTAGGCAACTTGTTCCAGTGTCTGACCACACTTTCAAAGAAGTTTTTCCTAATATCCAACCTGAACCTCCCCTGGTGCAACTTGAGGCCATTCCTTATAGTCCTATCACTAGTTATACATGAGAAGAGGCTGACCTCCACCTTGCCACAACCTCCTTTCAGGGAGTTGTAGAGAGAAATAAGGCCTCCCCTGAACCTCCTCTTATCCAGACTGAATAATCCCAGTTCTCTCAGCCACTCCTCATAACATTTGTGCTCCTTCACCTGGTTGTTGTTGTGGAGGACCCGGCACTTGGTCTTGTTGAACCGCATCCCATTGGCCTCAGTCCATCAATCCTGCCTGTCTAGATCCCTCTGCAGGGCCTTCCTACCCTCAGGCAGATTGACAATTCCTGCCAACTTGGTGTCAACTGCAAACTTACTGAGGGTGCACTCAATGTCCTCATCTGGGTCATCAATAAAGATATTGAACAGGACAGGCCCCAATACCAACCCCTGGGGAACACCACTTGTGACCGGTCACCACCTGGATTTAACTCCATTCACCAGCACTCTCTGGGCCCAGCCATCCAGCCAGTTCTTTACCCAGCAAAGAGTGTACCTGTCCAAGCCACGGGCTGCCAGCTTCTCCAGAATACTGTGGGAAACAGTGTCAAAGGCTTTGCTGAAGTCTAGGTAGACCACATCAGCCTTTTCCTCATCCACCAGGTGAGTCACTAGATCATAGAAGGAGGTCAGGTTGATCAAGCAGGATCTGCCTTTGACAAACCCATGCTGGCTGGGCCTTATTCTCTGGTTACCCCGTACATACTGTGTTATCCCACTCAAGGTGATCTGTTCAATAACCTTCCCTGGTACTGAGGTCAAGCTGACAGACCTGTAGTTCCCCAGCTCCTCCTTACAACCCTTCTTGTAGATGGGAGTCACATTGGCAAGCCTCTGGTCTTCTGGGACCTCTCCGATTGACCAGGAACACTGATGGTGAAAAGTGGCTTGGCAATCACCTCTGCCAGCTCCCTCAGAACCTTCAGGTGGATCCCATCTGTCCCCACAAACTTGTAGCAGTCCAGGTGGAGTAGTAGATCTCTAACTGTTTCCACCTGAATTGTGGGGGGGTTTATTCTGCTCCCCCTCCCAGACTTCCAGGTTAGGAGGTAGAGTACCCCAAGGGTAATTGGTCTGACTTTTAAAGATAGATGTAAAGAAGGCATTGAGAACCTCATCCTTTTCCTTATCCTCAGTGATCATATTCCCTGCCACATCCAGTAAAGGATGGAGATTCTCCTTAGCCCTATTCTTATTGTTAATATATTTGTAAAAATGTTTTTTGTTCTCATTAACCCCAATGGCCAGGTTTAGCTCAAGCTAGGCTTTTGCCTTTCTAATTTTCTCTCTGCATATCCTAACAGCTTCCTTCTGCTCCCCCCAAGTTTCCTGTCCTTTCTTCCTCAGGAGGTAGACTCTTTTTCTCCTGGAGCCTCAGAAAGAGTTCCCTGTTCAGCCACACCGGTTTTCTTTCCTGTCAGCTCATCTTATGGCACACAGAGACAGCCTACTCCTGTTCCTTTAAGACTTCATTCTGGAGAAGTGTCCAGCCTTTGTGGACCCCTTTGCCCTTCAGGACCAAATCCCAAGGAACCCTCCCTACCAGTGTCCTGAACAGTTCAAATCTGCCCTCCAGAAGTCCAAGGTAGCAGTTTTGCTGGCCTCCCTCCTGACTTCACCAAGAATTGAGAACTCTACCATTTTGTGGTCACTCTGCCAAAGACAGCTCCCGACCACATCTCCCATCAGTTCTTCTCTGTTTGTGAACAGCAGGTCTAGTGGAGCACCTCCTTTTGGTAGGCTCTCTTATTAGCTGTATCAGGAAGGTATCTTCTACATGCTCTAGAAACTTCCTAGACTGCTTCTTCTGTGCTGTATTGTACTTCCAGCATATATCAGGGAAGTTGAAGTTCCCCATGAGAACAAGTGCTGGCAATTGTGCAATTTCTTCCAGTTCCTTGTAGAATGCCTTGTCCATCTCTTCATCCTATTTTGGCAGCAAGCTTCATTTTATCCCCTTCTCCCTCATACCTAAGTTTAAGGCCCTCTCAACAAGCCCTACCAGCTCCTGGGCTAGGATTCATTTCCCCTTTGAGACAGGTGGGACCCATCTGCAGCCATCAGTCCAGGTGTCAAGTAAACCACCCCTTCTGCATGTGTTTTTGGTTTTCCACCTGGAAAAGCAGATCTCCTTACTCCTGGTCACATGTGCATTTGCTAAAGATGTGAATGGCTATAGATTTGCCTAGATCACTCTGCAGATGTCTGCTGGCACCCTATTTGCTACCTGAGAGCAAGTTTCTTCCATAAATGGTACTTTTCTTATGTAGAATCTCATTCAACTCCTCTGCACTCCTCCTGCCTCTGCAAAAGCCATGGTGGGAGCAGTCCCATGACAGCACAGACCCTGGAATGCTTACTAAAGCAATGATGGAACTGTATTTGCTCTGTAAGCAGTGTCAGGTCCTGACTGGCTAGGCAATGCCTTTCAGATTAGGCATGACTAGGAAAATAAATATAATTGCATTTGTACAGGAGAGAAATACATATTTTGACAAGTTAAATGTCAGATAAAAATACACACCTGTTAACATGTTGCATTATATTTCCTGGCCATGCCAATTGGACCTTTAGTTGGCCTCGATGCTCAACAAAGAAGTCAACCAGTGTTCTTGTGACTGTTGCTGATGTGTGGAAGAAGAAAGCTGGAATCCAAATAATGGCTCCATCAAGCTTTTTTAAACTTAAAAAGAAGTTGTTGCGATCCTGAATGGTCAAAAGATTGTTGTAATACTTTTCCAGGATGCTGGGATTGAAGGTTGTGAGATTGATTTTCCTTCCAACATCTTTTTGGAATGCCTCAGTTGGAGCAAAATTGCAGCGAAAAACAAAATCAGATTTATCTATTTCTTGCCCACACTGACTTCCGGCCAAGATTCCACTGTTTCCAACCACGGCGCAAACATTGTAATGCTTATTCAGGATCGGTGACACATCTGGAAGCAGTGATCTGAAGTTATTGCTTATAGAAAAAACATACTTATGGCTGGAATAATCATAATGCATCAGCTGTCCAATCTGGACACTATTCTTGGTCAAAGAAAAATTTTTTATGACATCGACATACTGAAGGATTTCTTGCCTAAAATAAAATAGAAAAAAAAAAAAAAAGAAAACACTGAGTCACTGAGTTATATTTTCCTTTTGTCTGTGTTGGAGAGATTTATTTCCAACTATATTTATTTTTTTCTTTCTAGAATATTATAAAGCAATTTACTGAGCAATGCAGTGATGCAATGGCTTTAAAACTAATATAAACAGATAGGAATGGTGGAGCTCCTCATCCAGTACTCTGCTTGGTTTTACTGGGCTGTACTGACTGATGCCAGCTACAGATGCGTCTGTGGCTCTTGGAAAAGTGTCAGGATTAAAATATTGCATTCTCTGTTTAAATGCGAGGCATAGAACTAAGAGGACACATTTCCCACATCCACCTTCCTGAAGTGTAGTGTGAAACACATTTCTGTCTGTGCTGTGACACATGCCTGGTGAGTGGGTTTTCTGCTGCTCCTGCTCTCTGCACACATTTCACTCTCAGTACTGGACCATGGATTTATGGTAATGATGGATATTTTGTTTGCCATGAGATATCTGAAGCAAAACCAAGAAGTCCAGAATATTCCACTATATTGACAGTAATGCAGCTGATTTTTTAAATGTGCGTATTCCATATGTTCTCATTAGGAAGTTTTGAGTCACAAAACAAATGACAGTCACTGTCTCCCTTTATGTAAACATAATTCCTTAATGTCTTATTTGAGCAAACATGCCAACATTTTCACAAGCGTTATTAGGAATACTTAAAAACAAAAACAAACAAATGGGAAAAACAAAAAAAAACAAAAAAAAACCAGAAAAACCCACCAACCCTGCTCAGGAATTTTCCTATTGGGGCATAAAATTAGAAAATCAATACCACTTTATTTTCTCATGTTTATGGAAAACAACCTTTCTTCCAGCTTGCATCCTCCAATGTCTAAGCATTAATGGAGTCCTACTGGGTCCCCTAATTATGGGTTATGGATGACAGACAAATGCAAAGGCAGATCCTGAGGCATTAGCTCAAATCATCAGTGGGGTGACAGGGAGTTATTTGTTGGCCTCTTCTCTCATATAACTAGTGATAGGACTAGAGGGAATGGCCTCAAGTTGTGCCAGGAGAGATTCAGGCTGGATTTTAGGAAATGCTGCTTTTCCAAAAGAGTGGTCAGGTGCTGGAATGGGCTGCCCAGGGAGGTGGTGGAGTCACCAACCCTGGAGGTGTTCAAGGAATGTTTAGACTTTGTGTTGAGGGACATGGTTTAGTGAGAACTATTGGTGATAGGTGAACGGTTGGCCTGGATGATCTTGTAGGTCTTTTCCAACCTTGGTGATTCTATGATTCTATGATTTTTTACACAGAGAGTGGTGACACACTGGATCAGGTTACCCAGAGAGGTTGTGGATGCCCTGTCCCTGGAGGCATTCAAGGCAAGGCTGAATGTGGCTCTGGGCAGCCTGGTATAGTGGTTGGTGACCTTTCCCATGACAGGAGGGTTGAAACGAGATGATCTTTGAGGTCCTTTTCAACACAGGTTATACTATGCTTCTATGATTCTATGATTAAGGATAAAGCAATGATGCCAAGAATTAGGCCATGCCAAGAGGTGGATGCTGTCACACCAGCCTGGGAGATCTCAGGGAAAGGATGGAGCAAGCAGGGTGCCATCTCCTCTCAATGGCCCACAGCTGCTTATGGGCTCCTCAGATAGGACATGTGAGCAGAGTCACAATGTGGCCTCTAAAATGGCAGGCAGATAAAATCAGCATCCAAAATGGTAGTAGCCATATTAAACGGTTAAAAGATTTCCTTTTCTTTTACATCTTTATTGCTGTATACATACATACTGCAGTAAAGCCATTAAATAACAGAGGCTGGGAAGACATCACCATTTTCACATCACGGTGAAGAAAATAAAAGCCCATCTTGTTTCTCATTAAGCTTTGAGAAAGCTTAAGGAACCATGAAATTCTTTCTATTGCAACAGTGCAATGTGGCCATAAACCTGCAAACAGGAGGTGAAGTCAATGTGCAGTGAAGGCATCTCAGGAGGGTCTGTGCTTGGTGGCCCCCAATGAACTGCCCTCTGCCCACCTCACACCTAGAGTGGAGCTGGAAGCCCCACTACACTTGCTCAGAACTGCTGGGCATGTTTTGCCCTCCATGAGCATGTCTCTTCACGGCTGCTACAGTCTGATTTGTTTCGAGTTTTAAGCAACCAGCTATTGATCTTGAAGAAATGACAATGTCACTTGCACTCTGGGAAACTGGGTCATGTTCCATTTGGTATAAGGATGCGTATTGCACCTTGGTGTCATGCTCTGAATTAATAAATTCTTCCAAAATGAAAACATATAGGAAAATGCTCTGATTCAGCCTTTGTCTCTCACTGATGGCAGATTACTCAGAATTCAGAGTATTTAGCAGTCCCTGATTGTATTGCTTCAAATACTCAGGGGTAGGAGACAACCCTAGAGAAAATGAGAGGGGGACAAGCGGGATGAGCTGTGCACTTACTTCTGCTGTGTGAATGCTGTCCGATTGAACACCCACTTGGAGGGCTTCTCCTGCAACTCGTGTCCCAGCAAGTTCATAATGGGAACAAACGAGGGGTCCAGGAACTTCAGCGCGAACTGGGACCTGGAGATGTGCGCACAGACTCACACAGACACAGGAACACACAAACACGGACACACGGACACACACAGGCCGCATCCCGTCACCAGTCGAGTCCGACCGGCATCTGCACCACGGACAGCGCCGGCAGAGCCGCGCCGCTTCCCGAGGGCCGGGCTGGACTGAGCCGTGCCGGGCTGAGCCGAGCTGAGTCTTGCAGAACTGTATTAAGTCATGCCGGGCCGTGCCAGGCCGTACCGAGCCGTGTTGTGCCGTGATCACGTTGCAGCACCTCCGAGGCACTGAGATTCCCACTCCCGGCCCGGGTGTCCTCCGGTCCCGGGGGCCGCCCGCTTACCGCAGGCCCAGGGCTGGGCGCAGC
>NW_011112971.1:13230-16415 GCF_000146605.3 Meleagris gallopavo
TGATGAAGGAGAGGATGAGCAGCGCGATGCTGAGCATCACCAGCCCCAGCACGCTGGCCACCCGCACCATCTTGCAGTTCCTCATGACAGGAGGCGGCTCCGCGGCTGGGCGTGTGCGACGGAATTGCCGCGGGGCTGCATGCAGGGGCGGAGGGCGCGGAGGCGGCGGGGACGGAGACGGTGCCGGCATTGACGGCAACTGGAGAGAAAATGGAGGTATCAAACGCCGGCGCGCTGGCATGGCAGCCGGCAGCCGCCCCCCCCACCGGGGTCCTGGCCCAGACGGCCCCGGGCGCTCCAGCGTGCCTCCCCCATCTCCCCCATTAGGCACTTCGCACACTCGGCAGCTCCGGTGATGTCCCCCGGTGCACCCTCCCCGGCCCTAGGTTCCCTCCCAACAGCTTCGAGTTGCCTCCCCATGATGGTCCTGGGGTGTCACACAGTACCCCCAGCCAGCCCCAGAGTCCGTACAGTGACACACAGTCTGAGGGTGAGCATGGGAGTTTGGCACCCCCATTTCTCTTCACAGTCTGTCATGAGCTGCAGACCTCTTCTCATCAACATTCCCACTCCTTGCCAAGGCCGATGGCCAATGGGCAATGGGGAATGGCATTCAAGTGCATTATGCTGTCCCCAGTCTCCATGGTGGGAGGGTCTGGGTGCTTCCACAGCACATGTTCCTGTGCCACAGTCTGCTTCTGGGTGATGCCAAACCCACCCAGAGACCTCTTATTGTGTAAAAACAGAGTGCTACCCAAAGAGCCCTAGCTGCAATTAAACTGCCCCATAAATCCCACTGAAACTTTAATGTACTTTCAGGGTACTCTACCCCCTGACCTGGAAGTCTCGGATGGAGACCAAAATAAACCTAGGAGGAAACAGTCAGAGACTATTCCACCTGGACTGCCACAAGTCCATGGGGCCAGATGAAATCCATCCAAGAGTGCTGAGGGAACTGGTGGAGGTGATAGCCAAGTCACTTTCCATCATCTATCAGTGTTCCTGGTCATGTGGAGAGGTCCCAGAAGACCAGAGGCTTGCCAATGTGACTCCCATCTACAAGAAGGATTGTAAGGAGGAGCTGGGGAACTACAGGTCTGTTAGCCTGACCTCAGTACCAGGGAAGGTTATGGAGCAGATTGTCTTGAGGGAGATCACACGGCATGTGTGGGATGTGAGAGGTAGATTGTGTTTTTGCAGTGGAAATTTCCAGTATTTCTGTATGTAGTGTAGGATAAGTTGTTTTTCACAAAAGCTGCTGAACAGAGTAAAGTTGAGACTGGGGCGTTCCAACCTGGGTAGAATTGGCACAGGCATTAGGTAAGGTAATTATGCAAGGTAGGGGAGAGCCTAGCACAGGACAGAACAAATGTGCTAACTGTTGGAAACATTGCCCTCCAATCTCCATAGAAAAAGTACAGAACATACCTAAAAACAATAGGTTGGTTACAGACATTGTATGGAAATGTATCGTAGCAACAGCGTCAGGAAGATTGTGATCCTGAGACGCTCAATCATTGGGAAGTATATAGGGAATGGGAAATAAGGGGAATGGAGATAGCAATCCCTAAAACAATTAATTGGTCAGCTCTATATGCGATCAGTCAGGAACCTAAGGAGTCCCCATCTGAGTTCCTCGATAAATTAAGGGGCACTATGAGAAGGCATGCACCTTTAGACCCGGGGTCAGAGATAGGGATGCAGCAATTAATTTCCCTCTTTATAGGACAGTCAGCAGGAGATATAAGGTGGAAACTACAAAAGTTAAAATTGATGGAAAGTAGGAATTTGGAAAATCTGTTGGATGAGGCTTGGAGGGTGTTTAGCAATCGAGAGGAGGAAGATAAAAAGAAGGACAGAATAAAACTAGTGGCAGCTCTTCAGGAAGTTGGGGAAACAAAACCTGAAAGATCTATGGAATCCTTAGGGAAGGATCAGTGCGCCATCTGCAGGAAGAAGAGACATTGGAACAATAAATTCCCACTGAGAAATCAAAGAAAAGGAGGAACTGAGGGCAAGACTAGCGGAACCACTAGTTAAAATAAGACTAGGGAATCAGCAACAGAGTGTGGAGTTTTTGGTGGATACTGGAGCTACATATTCAGCTTTAAATACATCTTTAACCCCAACTAGTGATGAGTTTGTTACTGTAAGGGGAGCCACTGGCCAAAGTGGAAAGGCATTCTTCCTAAAACCCTTAAAATTCTCGTTGGGAAACCAGGTGGAAATACATAAGTTTTTGTATATGCCAAATTCTCCAAAGCCCCTATTGGGACGGTATTTACTGGAACAATTAGAGGCAGAGATAAAATTTGAGTCAGGAAGGATTGAGCTCAAGGTAAAAGAGGGCCAATTAGTCAAGGTACTTAGCCTAGCCCTGACCATCGCTCCTATTGGAACAGAAATCCTGGTGGAGGTGCAAAATCAGGTTTACCCAGGGATATGGGCAGCAGAGGTCCTGGGACGAGCAAAATTGGCTTTCCCAATACAAATTAGACTAAAACTGGGAGCTCAGCCGGTACGGGTTAAACAATATCCCCTACAATCTGCAGATAGGAAGGGAACTCATCTGGTAATTGACCAACTTGTGAAATATGTGTTGTTAGTGGAGTGCGATTCAAGATATAGTAGTCCTATTTTGCCAGTTAAGAAACCAGATGGGAGCTACCGGACAGTACAGGATTTAAGAGCTATTAGCAAATTAGTAGAGAACTTAGACCCTCTAGTAGCAGATCTGTATACTCCGGTTACTAAGCTTTCTAGCGAGTTGTCCTGGTTTACCATATTGGATCTAAAAGATGCCTTGTGCTTGCCTCCGAGTCCTGAAAGTTAATTGTTGTTTGCCTTTGAATGGGAAAACCCCAATTCAGAAAGAAAAACGTAGCTCACCTGGATGGTACTTCCTCAAGGGTTTAAAAACAGCCCTACTTTGTTTGGGAAACAGCTTGCCAAAGACTTAGAACAATGGGAGCGACCACCTGGAAAGGGGGTTTTACTGCAATACATGGATGATCATTTGGTTACCACAGAGTCGGAGGAACAGTGCATTGCCTGGACATGTTGGAAATATCCAAATAATTTTGTCAGGACGGTATCTCTGATAAAAGCAGATTTTATTCGCGATTGCAATGGCGGGCGTCCCGCAAGCAGGAGCGCACCTATGGACACAACATGACAGCCTTTAT
>NW_011112971.1:22691-24558 GCF_000146605.3 Meleagris gallopavo
ATACAGAGCGTGCGTCCCTGAGAAGGGTTATCTAGACGATAAGTGATGTAAACTATCAGAGATCTTCCCCAAGTTAAGCAGAAAGACTCCCAGAAAGAACTATGACAGTGGAGATCATGAAATAAAAATATATATATTATCCAATTCTAATGCAGAAACAACATTTGATTCCCACAGACAGTAAGCTCGTTAAACTTTCTTGGACTTAATGGTCATTGAGTCTCTCCACAGAAAACACAGGTGGCTCAGCAGCAAGTGATGTATCTGGGATATGAGATTACAGCTGGACTTCAAACCTTAAGGACTGCCAGGAACGAAGCCATCTGCCAAACCCCTGATCTGCAGACTGCCAAGGAACTCTCTACATTCCTAGGGATGACAGGATGGTGCCGACTGTGGATACACAACTATGAACTATTGGTAAAGCCTCTTCATGCTCTTTTGAAATCATATCCAAAAATTTTATACGGGATGGGGAGGCAAGGAGGGCATTCCGCCAGCTGAAACAAGAACTCATGAAGGCCCCTGCCTTGGGGCTACCAGAAACAACTAAACCCTTATAGCTGTTCTTGTATGAAAAGCAGGGAATAGCTTTGGGAGTCCTCGCCCAAAACATTGGACCCTACCGAAGGGCAGTGGCATACTTCTCCAAACAGCTTGATGAAGTGAGTAACGGATGGCCAGGATGCCTGATGGTGGTGACTGTATTAGTGTGGGAACGTAAGAAAAAAACTGTTCAGAGCAGCAGCTGTGGAGCAAGATAAGCGGCATGAGAACCAAGGACACCTTTAGAAGAAGAAAGAACATGTCACGGCTCTGATTGGCTAAGCACCTGTGTGAATGGTTGAAGAGTGTTTTGTAGAATGCTCTGTTAAGATGTATAAATAGAGTAGTGCTTAACAATAAAGCAGACTAATAGCTTTAAACCACATTGGTGTGCTGTTATGTCTCTAGTGCGTCCTGAGAGTCCAGACACTTCCCCACATTTGGCGCCCGAACAGGGACCCTTCGTGGGACGATTCGGGGAAGTGGACAATGGCAGGACGGTCGCGACAGAG
Organism: Meleagris gallopavo; assembly: GCF_000146605.3. Classification (NCBI taxonomy): domain Eukaryota; kingdom Metazoa; phylum Chordata; class Aves; order Galliformes; family Phasianidae; genus Meleagris; species Meleagris gallopavo. The sequence goes on from NW_011112971.1 coordinate 23,750, forward strand.
GTTGGCACCGTGTTGTGGTAGCTGGATTAGGCGCAGAAGTAAGTGTTGCGGTTAGCTGGAAGCGGGGTCGTGACCCGCCCTCTGTATCCACGATGGAGTGGGAAGCTGCGGAGAAACTGCTGTTAAATATTCTCTCTAAGAGAGGGGAGCAGTCGTTTCCTAAAGGCATGACCAAGACCCTGGTGCATTGGGCTCGGAAGAAGGGACATTTGTCAGAATTGGTGCTGATATTCAGTGTCGACAAATGGCGTGATACTGGGGACCGCATGTGGGTATCAGTGGAAAGGAAGAAAAATTATTGCGGACCCTTGACCCCTTGTGGAGGTCTATTATTAACTCTTTGAAAGCTATGCAAGCCGAGCGACAGGTAGCTGCTGCAGCTATACAGGCACTGGCTGGTACAACAACTAATTCGGCTTCAGAGTTTGACGTGAGTCATCTGCAGTACTGAAGCAGGTAAAAGGGGCTATACCTGACATCACCCCGATGGACACTGCCAGGAGCAGTCTCCTGCAGAATCAGAGAGCGACAATGGGAGTGAGGGGCTGGAAAAACTGGATTGTGAGGTTAAAATATTAACAGAGCAGTTATGTGTGGGAATCAAATGTTGTTTCTGCATTAGAATTGGATAATATATATATTTTTATTTCATGATCTCCACTGTCATAGTTCTTTCTGGGAGTCTTTCTGCTTAACTTGGGGAAGATCTCTGATAGTTTACATCACTTATCGTCTAGATAACCCTTCTCAGGGACGCACGCTCTGTATATAGGTGTATATAGGTGTATATATGTATATTTTGTCATACA
>NW_011112971.1:24578-26431 GCF_000146605.3 Meleagris gallopavo
GGGAGGCTCCGGCCCACACCTCTTTCTCCTACTCCGAGTTGTTCTTACAAGCTGCGGTGTGGGGGGGGTAGTATGGGGGATGTGTTCTCGTGCCGGCCCAAACTCTAATATCCCAAACTCACTGTTTCCTTAACCTTTTTGCCATTTTTGTTGTTTGTTTGTTTGTTTTTCCACAATTCCACTCTTTATACCTCAACTACATTTCCACATACCGTTAACAACTCCTTTTCCACATACCATTAAAAATTGCATTTCCACATACCATTAAGACAGTTTGTCCCAGTGCCTTCAAAATCCACAAATCAAACAATACAATTCCTCAACTTCCACAAATACCCAGCACTTGGTCTCATGATTAGAGTACTTAACTATAAAACTGATCCCATTACTCCATTTACGTTCCTGGTTTCTTATTCAATATTCTCCCTGGCTCACCAGCAATGTTTCTCCACTGAGCCAAAATACAACCCAGGGGGTCTTCTCAGTATCACTTTAGACCTCCTTGTATCATAACAGCCTCGTACACGACATATCATAACACAACATAACACTTTCACAACATAAACATTTAACAATCACAAAGACAGTGACAATAATCAGTACAATTTATCCTCAGGATCCTTTCTCCCTCTGCCTCCCTCCAGAGCCCAATCTTCCCTCTGTATTCCTTTCCCATACTTGCATAGGTGCCCACCTCCTTCTCCAATAAACAACATATCAGTGATAACATCATTTCCAGCCATGAAATTAGGCCCTAGAAATTGATCTAATTGTTCTGCTACACTTACAGAATCCTCAATTAAGGAATTCTTCTTGAAACTCCTAACTTTTCTTCTCATAAAAACAACAGACATTAGCACACCCTATTTCCCTTTGACCTAAGGAGACTGCCCTAAGAGGATAAAGTGAAGTATTAGTAAGGTTAGTGTTAGAGAAAGGAAAATTCTCCAGGTCCCATTCACATTGCTCCAACTCCCTCAGTAACAGAATGTGCATCCTCTCTCCAGGACCCTGCACAGATCAGCAGCACGGCCGCTCTCTTACTCTGGAGAGATCACTGCCACTTGCACTGCTTTTGAAATTGAAGGAGGGGAGAAGTTGTCTAAGGGATCCCATTTATGATCTTCCTGGTTCTCTTTCTTATTTCCTCCCCTTTTTGGTCCGGACCTTTTCTTACTAATAACAGACTGGCTTCTTGAATCCAGCAAGCAGCGTAGTCCGATTCCTCCTTTGAAAAGGGGGTTTTATTCTTTACATACGAATTCAGAATCTGACACACCCAATCTTCGTCAGATCCATATTCTGGCCAGAATATTTATTTTCCCTGTATTGGCTCTCTAGGCCATGTCTGTATACAATATTTAAGCATCTTTTTCTTATCCTTGTCCCTGGTCTTGGGACTGTCTTTCCAATTCTGAAACATTTTCGTAAGGGGCTTCTTTAGGCACAAACCAGGGGACCTTTTTCCCCTGCTCTCGGGAGCTCCTATTCCCCATCCCTCCGGAGTGCTACTGTGAACTACCCAGCCCACAGGTCACCACACTCCGACTCTCGGATTTAGGGCCAATCCCTCTGGAGTACCTTACTCCGATTCTCGGATTCAAATAGGGGTCCACTGCTGCCACTTCGTCAAGTGCACAGGGTACCGTACACCAACAGCTCCCTCCCGAGGCTCTTCTTTCCACCAACACAGCCGCTTCGTCCGTCCCTGGCCGTGACCCTCGCGGGACAACGGAACCGCAGGTCGGGACTCCGCACTCGCTTCCGCACCTGAAGTGCGTCTCACACATACACACACTCAAGAGTCTCAACCGACCCCCAAGGCAAGAATTAAACTCTCTTACCTTGGTCCG
>NW_011112972.1:0-482 GCF_000146605.3 Meleagris gallopavo
CCCACAACCAACCCCATAACCCCACAACTGACCCCAGAACCGACCCCATAACCCCATAACTGACCCCATAACCCCACAACCAACCCCATAACCCCACAACTGACCCCAGAACCGACCCCATAACCCCATAACTGACCCCATAACCCCACAACGACCCCATAACCCCACAACGACCCCACAACGACCCCATAACCCCATAACTGACCCCAAAACCCCACAACGACCCCATAACCCCACAACGACCCCACAATGACCCCATAACCCCACAACTGACCCCACAACGACCCCATAACCCCACAACGACCCCACAATGACCCCATAAACCCACAACCAACCCCATAACCCCACAACTGACCCCAGAACCGACCCCACAACGACCCCATAACCCCACAACGACCCCACAACTGACCCCACAACGACCCCATAACCCCATAACTGACCCCAAAACCCCACAACGACCCCATAACCCCACAACGACCCCA
>NW_011112973.1:0-589 GCF_000146605.3 Meleagris gallopavo
CCTCAGCAAGTTTGCTGATGATACGAAGCGGGAGGATTGGCTGACACGCCTGAAGGCTGTGCTGCCATCAGCGAGACCTGGACAGGCTGGAGAGCTGGGCGGTAAGAAACCGGATGAGGTCAACAAAAGCAAGTGTAGGGTCTTACACCTAGGGAGGAATAATTGCATGCACCAATACAGGCTGGGGGATGAGCTGCTGAAGAGGAGCTCTGCAGAGAGGGACCTGGGCATCCTGGTGGACGACAGGTTGGCCATAAGCCAGCAGTGTGCCCTCGTGGCCAAAAAGGCCAATGGCATTCTGGGGTGCATTAAAAAGAGTATGTCCAGCAGGTCGAGGGAGGTGATCCTCCCCCTCTACTCTGCCCTGGTAAGGCCTCATCTGGAGTACTGTGTCCAGTTCTGGGCTCCCCAGTACAAAAAAGACAGGGATCTCTTGGAATGAGTCCAGCGGAGGGCCACAAAGATGGTGAAGGGCCTGGAGCATCTCCCCTGTGAAGAAAGGCTAAGTGAACTGGGTCTGTTTAGCCTTGAGAAAAGAAGACTGAGAGGGGACCTGATCCAGGTTTATAAATATCTGAGGTGTGGCGGC
>NW_011112974.1:0-567 GCF_000146605.3 Meleagris gallopavo
TTGCTCGGGTACCTGAAGATTCGCCTCTCACAACCTCTCCAGTACTTGTAAAGTGGAACTCACTTCTCTGACCCAAGAGCAGTGCCGATTTTCAGGGCAGACAAACCCGAAGCACTTGGAGAGATGGTGGAGAGCAAGTGCTTGATGAGGGAATAGAATGCAGCCTTGCTGAACTGCTCAGCTGGTTCTATTCCGTAACAAGTGGGATGTGTGCATCTGCTGCCATGGTCACTCAGGAGTTTCAGTTGTGGTCAGGAGTGCTGATGAGAGCAGTTTGTTCTTGATGTCAAGCTGAGGCAGCAGTTCCCCATAAGGCAGAGTTACAGCTTTCCCTCACTGCACTGCTGAAGCTGACCTAAATGCTGGCAGAGAAATGGCACCAAACAGTGTTGGCCGCTGCTCGTTCCGTGAACCACAGTTCTGAGCCTTGAGTCCGGCCCAAGTGGACAGCTTGCTCAGCTCTGTGACCAAATGGTGGCCTTTTTCTTTGGTGCAAACTGAAGCAGTGGGGCTCTGCAGTAGCAGTGGGGGTGAGCTGGAGAAAGTCCTTCCTCCTGGCCCAGCCCC
>NW_011112975.1:0-616 GCF_000146605.3 Meleagris gallopavo
CAAAACAGTGGGTCGCCTCTGCTGACACTGATTTTTATGAGTGCAGCATGCAGGCTCTCGTTCATCTCTGGCAAAAATGCAGTGCTAATGGTGGTGACTATGTTAGGAAAATAGTGTTTTGTGGTGAGAATTTGCTCTATCAAATAGCATTATTTTGTTCTTCGTATCTGTTCTAGTTTTCATGGAAATAAATAGGATGCATTACTTTTGGAGTAACCTATGTAAAAGCAAAGAAATGTGATCTTGCCTTCCTTCTCTCAGACCTTGAGGAAAAGTACAGAGGCAAGCCATGCACGTCTTTAAAATCAGAGCTTCCAGATGAGGATGTAGTTTGGTCAGGGTACTTTGCTGACGGAGGGAACCTGGGCTTTGAACTTCTTTCTTCTGAGGACATTTCTACATAGATAAGTTTCTGCAGAGTGGCTGGGGCTGGGAAGTACAGTTAAACAGCTTCTTCTGCATGATCTCATTCATGAACTATTAAGACATTTATCAAAGAGAGCAACCCTTGAACCTGAATCTCCACATTTTCATCTGGAAGCTCTGATTTTAAAGACGTGCATGGCTTGCCTCTGTACTTTTCCTCAAGGTCTGAGAGAAGGAAGAAGTTCAAAGC
>NW_011112976.1:0-437 GCF_000146605.3 Meleagris gallopavo
AAAAAAAAAAAAAAAGTGATGTATTGAATTTAACCCAACGTTTAAGTCCCGTGAACAAGTCACAAATCAAGTCGGATTCTTTTTTTTAATTTTCTTTCATTCTCTCTCTTTTTTTTTCTCTTTTCACTTTAATGGTGAGTCCAAGCAGGGGAGTATTGCCAATGTGCTTATGAAAAAATGACAGACAATCCATCTGCAGAGAAAACAAACAAACCAATAACTAAGCCTACAATCCAGGAGAAGTACATCAGCTTTCACCTGGCATCAAAATGGCTTAGTTTAATCAGATTGAAAAGCAAGAGAGTCTTGCTGGCTAAAAACAAACAGGGAAAAATTCAGAAGAGGTCAAATATGAGATGTAAGATATATGTTGGTTCCTGGGACCTGGGAAAGAGGGAATGCATTCCGTGGCCCTATCATTGACCTGCTCTGTAGGT
>NW_011112977.1:0-1646 GCF_000146605.3 Meleagris gallopavo
AGCAATCTATTCTGTAAAGATAAATTAAGATTATAGTGATTATTATTCTAAGTATCCACTAGGATACTTAAATGTAAAGTTAAATATATTCAATAAGGATGAAAATTTAGAAAAGCATTAAATTTTTTTCTTTAGATTTCATTATTTATTTATCTATAATTTAATTTATTCATAGTTCATTATTATTTTATTTTGTTTTTAAATCAGTAACTTGATTTTTAAAATTTATACCTCCTTACAATTCAATGTGTATTAAATATCAAAATGAAACGGCACAAACACCTGAGAGATTAATATCCAGCACAGAAATCTGTGGAATAAATATGAATTAGAACAAATAAAATGAGTCTGGTATGGGAAACTGGGCTTAGCTATTGATATCTGGCCATCAGACTCATGAATGACCAATATTCGACTATAAAAATATTTTAAAATTTGTGTGTAGAAACTTGTGTGTAAAAAGTGAATTTTAAATACTATGATCTGTGAAAAGGAAAGCAAATAATGACAAAATAAACAAATATTAGAAATAAATAACGTCTGAAAAACTCATCATTTTCCAAGAATACTAGCTGCAGTATTGGAGAATTGGTGTGAGCGTTGTCTTTGGGTAATATATTTGTACATGTTCCCAAGTGGAATGGACATGAAAAATTACTGGGCTGCACTCTATAAAATGAGCAAGATAAGACATGGAGGGGATAGACAGATAAAAGTACAACTGGCTATTCAGTGCTACATAGACAATTGCAAAATATCATTCTGTCTCAGTAATATTGAGTTTTCGAATTACAATCCAGAAATTTAGCATGTAATGACGCAACTTGTGAAAAATTTCATCTAAAAATGCTATTACTTAAAAGAGTGGTTAGTCAGAAGAAAATTCATTTTCCCATTGAACTGTGTTTGAAAAAAGTAAGGCTAAGAAGGAGTTGTGTGGTAAAAAACTGTGTAACCAAGAAATGAAGATCTGAGGGGGAATACATTTTGGATAGTGAAATGTACTTTTCATAATAATATTATTTAGAATGATTTGTCTAAATCACGACAGTCTCTGAGAACTCCTCCTTTTCCAAACTGCTGTGCATAATGATATGCCAGTATCTTATAGGAAACATAAATCTATAAACAGTATGAAGTGTATTTTCTTTTTTCCTCCTTTGACTGTAGCAGATTTCCAAGCCATCAGGTTTAAAGGTTGGTTCAGCCCAATTAGTGACTAGTGGGGTGGAGGGATTAGCAAATCCAGGCCTTCAGAAAGCAGAAACAGGCCCGAATAATTAAAAACAGTGGCAAAAATCTGAGGAGAAACAAACTAATTTACTAAATAAGATATTGTAATGCAAGATAACACACTATAATAGAATATAATACAGCATAATTAGAATAGCAGCTAATAAATCAGATACAATGAGAGAAAGAGTGTCTGAAAGCTGAAGGCTTTACACTAGTGCAGTGGTGATGCGTGTGGTCAGGACAAGCAGCACGGAGAAGAGCCTGGTCCTGTGACCTTGCCAGGGGCTTTATCTCCTCTCTGAATACAAAGTCCTCTGTGGTATGCAGTTCTTCTTCTCTTCTGGGACAGTTAACCAGAACTGGAGCATTAACTCTTAAATTCCCAGTGCACTACATGATGTTATGATGTG
>NW_011112977.1:1666-3035 GCF_000146605.3 Meleagris gallopavo
TGGATAGTGAAATGTACTTTTCATAATAATATTATTTAGAATGATTTGTCTAAATCACGACAGTCTCTGAGAACTCCTCCTTTTCCAAACTGCTGTGCATAATGATATGCCAGTATCTTATAGGAAACATAAATCTATAAACAGTATGAAGTGTATTTTCTTTTTTCCTCCTTTGACTGTAGCAGATTTCCAAGCCATCAGGTTTAAAGGTTGGTTCAGCCCAATTAGTGACTAGTGGGGTGGAGGGATTAGCAAATCCAGGCCTTCAGAAAGCAGAAACAGGCCCGAATAATTAAAAACAGTGGCAAAAATCTGAGGAGAAACAAACTAATTTACTAAATAAGATATTGTAATGCAAGATAACACACTATAATAGAATATAATTAGAATTGAAGCTAATAAATCAAATATAAGGAGAGAAAAAATGTCCAAAGGCTGAAAGCCTTACACTATTGCAGATGCTGAGGTGAGGTGTGCGATAAGGGCAAGTAGCAGGGAGAAGGAGAGCCAAAAAAGAGAAGGTCTCATGACCTTGCCAGGAGTTATATCTCCTCTCTGGTCACAAAGTGTTCTGGGGTTTCTAGTTCCTCTTCTCTTCTGGACAGGAGCCTGGAACTGGAGCATTAACTCTTTAGCTCCCAGTGCACTACATGAAGTTATGATATGGAATACTGATAACCAAAAATCATAAAACCATGACACAAGCAAAGACATTGATATCAGGGAACCTGAGGTACATAACCCAGGAAGAGATTGCCCATAAATGCTTTTTTTACAGTTTTTTACTGTTCAGTTCTAACTCTTCAACTCTCAGTGCAATACAATAACTGAATTTTGAACTGTTATGTTTTAAGAATTGTGAGACACTTACAACTTGTCCAAGATAAATTAATAAATTTGTGAAAGATCTTGAGGCATACCTTAAAATATCAAGTTTAAGTGTGATTTAGGTGTCATTTAGGTTATTATGCCATGTACCTTTTCAGAGATATTTCATGTCATTATTAAGACTGCCAAATCTTAATTTTAGGAATGTTTCACTCTGAGTTGAATAATTCATTGGGGAAAAAATAATAATAATAATAATATAATAACTCAACAGTTATGGGGAATAAAATTAATTCCTTACTCTGCAAGTATCTCTTCTCTAAGGAACTTTTCCAGCAATCTATAAATACTTTGTGGCTTAATGAAGGCACTAGTCTTTCTAAACAAAGAGTTCAGAAGCATGCTGGAAATCCAGGATAGCTAACCTTGAAATCTTTAACATTAGACTATTGAAGGGATGTCACCTCAGATTCATTATTTGTTTGCTTGTTTGTTTGCTTTTTTATTATTAATTTATTTGGTGGTGGGTCCCTCTCCCTTC
>NW_011112978.1:0-1003 GCF_000146605.3 Meleagris gallopavo
CCGTAGCATGGAGATCCACTGTCTGATAAGATTTCTGTTCAGGCAAAATCTCGCTAAGAATTAGAGAGAGGGCTTCATACTTACCTGGTTTCCAGTGAGACGGAGACAAGAGAGGAGGATGGGAGAGCTGGGATCTGGGCTGCCTTTTATGCTGGTCCTTCATTGCTGCAGGCCCAGAGACACCCTTGATACAGGCAATAATTTTCTGACAAGCTAAGCTGGAATGCATGCCATCCCTTCTCAGCGTATGGGCTGTGTTTTGATTTCCTGCAGTGCTACCTTTTCATTTCCAGATTATTTGCCACGCTCATTCTCTAATGAAGGATTCTTTGAAGTGCTGCAATGAAAGGCCCAAAGATTTGTAGGGCAGGATTGCACTGGTGAGGCAGATGACTCAACACAAGTGCTGGATGGGTCCAGAGCAGGCAAGACTTCAGCCTGGTTCACTGCAGTGGGGCTGTTGGATGTACCATCCTCAGGAAGAAGCTCCAACAAGTATTAGCTGGTTCCTGTACATGAGGATTTGACTTGTGATTCTCTTCTCTTGGCTTTTCCATTTGTGTGTGTTTTCTGCCTGGATCTAACCCTACCCCATGTAACAGTGCCCTCAGAAAAGAGTCCATTACTGTTTTGGATTGTCCCCTCTCTGTGCAATCTTTCAGTTTACAAAAAAAAACAAAAGCAAAAACAAACAAAAAAAAAACAAAAAAAAATTATCACAGACTCGTAGAATATTTTGTGTTGAAAGTTTCTTAAAGATCATCTAGTCCTATTTCCTCTGCAAGCAGGTATACTTTCCACTAGATCACGTGTCTTGGAGTCCCATCCAGCCCATCACTGAACACTTTGCACGGTGGGGCATCCACCACATCTCTGGGCAACGTGTTCCAGTGCCTCACCATCCTCACAGTAAAGAAATTCTTCCTAATATCTCACCTAATTCTGCTTCTTTTTTACTGAAACCTATTACAGTCTTGTCCTGTCATTACTTCCACTGATTAAG
>NW_011112979.1:0-791 GCF_000146605.3 Meleagris gallopavo
GTTGGTAAGAAAAGAAGTGGTGTCATTCATGTCAGATAATTGGTGGTTTTAGCTCTCTGCAGAATAAATTACAGCAGTCATATAATGGCCTTTCATCCAATCACTTCTCTACTCCAGATCTAGACTTGAAATGAGGTTTGTTGAAAACATCATTTCAGGGATTATTGACCACAGCAAAACCTTGTTGTACATGTTCTTTGTATGTATTGAAAATACACGAGTTAAAAAGGTAATAGTTGGTGCTTCTCTGGTGAATTGGAAGCTGGGCCGGGAGGTGGGAGCTGCGGGCATCGCTGCGGCGTTGTGCTCTGCGGGGGATGGAGGCAGCGGGGCTGGGGCACAGGAGTGGTGGGGTGGTCAGCAGGAGATGGGCTGGGGGCTCCTCCTGGCAGCCTTTGGGGCCAGCTGGTGGGGAGTGCTGCGGTTAAGAAGGGGAGGCTTGATTTGGTCTGTTGGGTTGACCAGCAGGGTGACTGGCGGGGATGATTTGATACCTTTGACTGCTGTCTTCTGTCTGTTTAAACGGTCATCGTGTAGGTAATATGCAAAAGAGGTAGCACAGGTGTGATGAGTCAGTGGTGTGGGTTGCTCTGTAGGGCTTCATTGCCTTTCTTCTCACAGACAGACCATCCTTGTCCCTCTCGGGGGCCTCTCTGTAGTGCAGCAGTACATTAGGATAATCTCGTGCCAGGAGTTCAAGCCATCTTTACGTGAGAAAAGGTTAAAAGACAATGTGGTCATAATGTACAAATACCAGCGCGGGGAAGAGCAAAAGACAGTAAAAGACTGAG
>NW_011112980.1:0-492 GCF_000146605.3 Meleagris gallopavo
GCCACTACGCAGTCTGGAGTAAAATGCTCACAAGGAAACAAAAAGGACCAATAAACCAACACAGCAGTTATTCCTCCATACTGAAGGGTCTCTCCAAAGCTGAGGGGTCACGTAACCTCACTTCAAAAAACACTCTGTCCTCTTTAAACAAGGCATTAAATCACAAATTATACGGGATACAAAACATAGTGCCAACAGAATAAAGAGTTGTGATGTCCAGAAGACCAACACAAGACAAAAAATAGCAAAGCCACGTGCACGGCTTCAGGTGCAAGATTGAACCAGACAAAATCCAGAGCCACACCATCTCAGTCTATCATAATCTGTCCCACATTTATCTCCACAGTGGTGAGAGGTTAATTCTAACCTGCCCACTTCAGAGCAAAGTAGTTAAGACTTGAGAACAAAAGTATGATTTCATTTTAACATCAACACGTTCTGATTTGAAGATACCTGAAGTCATTTTTGGGCGATGACATCTGAGGTGTAAGA
>NW_011112981.1:0-535 GCF_000146605.3 Meleagris gallopavo
ATCTGTAGTAGATCTGAGAAATAATTCAAGAAGACTGTCTTATTATAAAGGTTTTACACCTCAGAAAATAGGTAAGTATTGTCTATTACTGCCTATTATGAAAAACTTGTTTATTGGTTATTTCACTGATCTGGAATCAAGGAAACAAAAGAGAGAAAGAGAGAAGTGTGACAAATTAGAATATTATTTCCAACTTGCTATACATTTATATCCCTGGGAATTTTACACAAAGACTAAAAAAAAGAGAGATTGTGACTCAAATGCCTTTAGATTTATTCTTTGAAGTAATATCATTGTTTATCTATAATTGCCCTTTAGAAAATAACAGGATATTGTGAGAAAATGTTTTAAAGATTTAATTCCATGTAATTTGAAAAGCATTATACAATTCTTTCCTCCAGTTTTTCCTTTTGCTATCATTTCTTTCTCTTATTGTCCTGAGGAAAACAGTTAACGTGGAGTCTAAAACACACATCCATCATTAATAACTGTATTTGAGAATATGTTGTTTGAGAATGTGTTTGAGAATGTGTTA
>NW_011112982.1:0-443 GCF_000146605.3 Meleagris gallopavo
TTTTTTTTTTTAATTTTTTACTAAAGCTCTTATTAGCAGCCATTGAAACTTACAGAAATTGTCTGCCGTAAAGGGGATAAACTTAAAGAAAGCTACTGCACCGCACTAATATTTGGTTTCTTCTATTGCAGCTATTAAAGCCACATTTCTCAATTATTAATTATCTGAGAGATTTGAAGAATAAGAGGAAGCTAACAATTACAAAATACTCCATCACTGAAAAGTAACATTTTCTTCAAATTTTTAGTACTACAGCTTAACTGTTATTGCCACTACTTCAGAAAGTAAAGATATTGGAAGAAAAAGCCTTACTCTTCACTGCCAAACCCCACAGAAATAAACCAACAGCAACATTTCAGCTTCTGGTAAAGCTTAAAAACTTCTCAGCTCCTCAGTTAATCACTTCTCTCAGTTTAAAGCAACATCACTGTGGGTGATGCTCT
>NW_011112983.1:0-497 GCF_000146605.3 Meleagris gallopavo
TTTTTGCATACGTAAGCTTGTATTCACCTATGGTGGTGCCTAGGAATGCTTCTCATGTCACCTAAATGCCCACACGCTCACGAAGGTAAGGCCGAAGAGCAGCTCATAGCATTCTTGAGAAAGTCATATAAATCGCCTACACAAATTTCACATTTGGTGACTTTGAGATGTTGGCATCCCTTACCAGATTATAGGGAGGAATTTAGAATTACCATACCCCTCTGACATGTAGCATCAGGCATAACTATCATATGGGCTTTATTCCATCACTGTGATTGTATCAATGCAAGTATGATTTCATCCTTATAACTTAGTGTGAATGCAGTTGTAATCATAGAATCATAGAATGGCCTGGGTTGAAAAGGACCACAATGATCATCTAGTTTCAACCCCCCTGCTATGTGCAGGGTCACCAACCACCAGACCAGGCTGCCCAGAGCCTCATCCAGCCTGGCCTTGAATGCCTCCAGGGATGGGGCATCCACAGTCTCCTTGGG
>NW_011112984.1:0-571 GCF_000146605.3 Meleagris gallopavo
GCCATGAGCCAGCAATGTGCCCTCGTGGCCAAAAAGGCCAATGGCATTCTGGGGTGCATTAAGAAGAGCGTGTCCAGCAGGTGGAGGGAGGTGATCCTCCCCCTCTACTCTGCCCTGGTAAGGCCTCATCTGGAGTACTGTGTCCAGTTCTGGGCTCCCCAGTTCAAAAAAGACAGGGATCTCTTGGAAAGAGTCCAGCGGAGGGCCACAAAAGATGGTGAAGGGCCTGGAGCATCTCCCCTATGAAGAAAGGCTAAGTGAACTGGGTCTGTTTAGCCTTGAGAAAAGACGACTGAGAGGGGACCTGATCCAGGTTTATAAATATCTGAGGTGTGGCGGCCATAGCGGTGAGGCCAGTCTCTTTTCAGTGGTACATGGAGAAAGGACGAGGGGAAACGGACATAAGCTGCAGCATAGGAAGTTTCGCACGAATGTGCGTAAGAACTTCTTTACAGTGAGGGTGACGGAGCACTGGAACAGGCTGCCCAGGGAGGTTGTGGAGTCTCCTTCTCTGGAGATATTCAAGTCTCGCCTGGATGCCTACGTGTGCGACCTGGTGTAGGGAACCTGC
>NW_011112986.1:0-591 GCF_000146605.3 Meleagris gallopavo
TTCTTACACAAAACACCAATGCTAATTATCAGTCCAGCTGCAATGCAAAGGATCTGGTTGGAATGACTCTGTGGCTACGTTTATGGATCATCCTCTAAAGGGATGACTGACCTCACTGGGGCTCATTCATTTCATTAAAGCACTCCGAGGGATCTTGGACCCTGAGCAGGTTTAAGTTGTTAAGAAGTGCCTTTAGGTGTGGACTTCTAATGTTTTATGCCTTAATGCATTGGAGTTTTATGCACATTTTGTTAATACTTAAATATATACATTGCCAGTATTCTTTTGTCTGTGCTTATACATTAAATAGAGATTAAAACTAAAACTAGACAAATGTCAGCTCCAACCCAATCCAAAGTAGAGGGCACTTATGCATGAGTAGGCTGAAGTGCACAGCTGGATGAATGGTATCAAACTTTAAAAAGTCATTTATTCATTTGAATAATACTGTTTTAAACCTCTGCAAGAATTACATTGTATCATCTTTAAGTTTGGGAAGGGGAAAAAAAAAAAGCATAAGCATTTCCAAAATATTCATGTGCATACCAGAAGGTCTGTAGTGGGAAGCTACTCAAGAGTAGTCTGAATTCT
>NW_011112987.1:0-350 GCF_000146605.3 Meleagris gallopavo
CGTAACTGGTGATAGGACTAGAGGGAATGGCTTCAAGCTGCTCCAGGGGAGTGTCTCGCTCCGATTTATAGGAGGGAGAGGAGGTTCTTTTAATATTATATACCTGGCGTGAGATTAAGAAACAGCGGTTCAAATGTTGGTCCGACCGGTTATAAATTATATTTATATAATTTATATTATATTATAATATTATAAATTATATTATATTATAATATTATAAATCTTAATTAGGGAAATGGAGAAAGAAAGGGAGGACGGACATTATTATGAATTAGGGTAATAGAGAAGGGAAGGAGGGTGATAGAAAAGATAGAAAAGAAGAAGCAAGGAGTCTTTGTAGGCAGCAAGAG
>NW_011112988.1:0-374 GCF_000146605.3 Meleagris gallopavo
TAGGGAGTTATAAGTAGTTGTTTACTCATGCTTTTTTTTTGCTATCTGCTTGTTGAGTTACTGGTATAAAATCATATCTCCCAGATCTTTTCATCTGTCATCTATTTTTAAATCATAGAATCAAAGAATTGCTTAGGTTGAAAAAGACCTCAAGGTCATCAAGTCTAATTGCAGCCTAACCTCACTACTCTAACAACCCTCAGCTAATTCATGTCCCTGAACACCACATCCAGATGGTTTTTAAACACATCCAGGGATGGTGACTCAACCACCTCTCTGGGAAGCCTGTTCCAGTGCTCCCCAATGATCCTTCTTTGTTCTTCATGGTGTTTCTTTCATCACTAACTTCTCACACATAGACAGATAGCCTATTG
>NW_011112989.1:0-733 GCF_000146605.3 Meleagris gallopavo
TTTCTAGGGATTTTGTTTGCCTGTTTCGATACAGTGAGCTGCTCTTCATTTTGCCATAAACACACCTCTGACCGCATGGTTATTTTGAGCTCTTCTTCTTCCAGTGGCTCGGATAAGCAAGTCTGGGAAAAATACAGCACCTGCCCCAGAACTGTGATGGCCGTGCTGCCGCTTTCTGATCCTCGCTCTTACCTGTGGTTTTATCTTACAGCGCGCAGTTCTCTATCAGCACCCAAGTCTGTGTGGGTGTCTTCTGCTGCCACAAAGCTGCTCAGCCTGGAGGAGGCACAGGCCCAGAGGCGAGGCCACAGCAGCTCTGCCATCGTGACAGAGAGCAGGGACATAGAAGTGGAAGAAGGCCCCGCAGCTTTACCGGGGAAATTCCACAAAGTCATCGGCTTTCCATCGGAAAGGTAAAGAGGACTTCCTTTTCCAGCACCTATCATCATGGCTTGGCTGGCTTTCTGTGGGTTTATTTCCATTCTTTCTAGTGCCAAAACTTGCTGAAACTAAGTTACGCTAATGGTGGGGTTTTCCAGATTTCAGGGCCACGTGCCTGAAACCAATTTCGGTTCTCCTCGAAGCAGAGCTGTTGGTCGGACTTGCTGGCACTGGAAACTAAACATGGCAGGGAGATGGGCTGCTGAGGTGTCAATGTCAGAGTCAGAGATGCTTTTCAAGTTCTTTTATGGCTGCACGGTTCCTCAGCGAGCAGTTACGCCTGCCAGCTCAG
>NW_011112990.1:0-342 GCF_000146605.3 Meleagris gallopavo
AAAGGAACAATTCCAGACATTAGAATTAAGTTTCAGTATAAAACTTAACAATACTTAACAATTTAGAAGATATCATTTAGGAGGGGGGAAGAAAAACAACGCTATGTTATTTTCTTTCAAAAAATACAAAATAAATAAACACACAGAGCAGCCAGGAACAGTCTCTTAAAACAAACTTAAACTAGTGAAAACAGGCGCCTGTAACAACATTCCATACCACTGAAGTGACTCTGATTTGAGCTGTGTCCTGCTTTCAGCTCTGTGAACATTTGCTCTCTTCCTGTTTTTTAACCAGCACTCATAAAGCCAACAGGATATGCCATCAATTCTGGCACTAAGCAC
>NW_011112991.1:0-379 GCF_000146605.3 Meleagris gallopavo
AATATTGAAAGTATCTGCTAATAGAAATGGTTGGTAATTTTTTTTTAGAACTTATTAAAATGTAGAATAAATTACCATTTTATACGTGCTATTCAAGTAAATGTTTGCATCTTTAAATGGTATGTTTATAACGTTAGTATATGCTGACTATTTAAGAGTATAATTTGTTCACTGCAAATTGCACAGAGCTCGTTTCTTACTGGGTGGACGTCATGGAGAGTTTAAATTTCTGCCTCCTGCTGGCTATGCTCCCTGTTATGAAGCCTTGCTTCCAAAAGAAAAGATGAAATTGGAACCAGTGAAAGAATATAAGAGAGATTCTGATGGAGTGAGAGATTTGCTGGGTACGACACAGTTCCTCTCCCAAGCTTCATTTATA
>NW_011112992.1:0-441 GCF_000146605.3 Meleagris gallopavo
AGGAAAATATCCAGGAGGCTGGGATATGATTAGGGAATGAGAGAAAAGAAAGAGCTCCTTCAGCTTCTACTGCTACATGGATGGTGGAGCTCATGGAAGTAAATTCAAGTTATAGAGTTAAATGAACATTTTCCAAAGAGAAAGAAAAACTGTTATACTATGTCTCTGAACAAGGTCTTGACTCGTCATTATCTTCTGCACTCTGCACAGGACTCCATGTCCAGGAACTGCAGATGCCCAACAGCAGCTCCATCAGCGAGTTCCTCCTGCTGGCGTTGGCAGACACGCGGCAGCTGCAGCTCCTGCACTTCTGGCTCTTGCTGGGCATCTACCTGGCTGCCCTCCTGGGCAACGGCCTCATCAGCACAGCCGTAGCCTGCCACCACCGCCCGCGCCACCCCCATCGGACTTCTCCTGCTCACCTCGCCCTCCTCGACCTGG
>NW_011112993.1:0-785 GCF_000146605.3 Meleagris gallopavo
TCTTTAACAGAATGAAACTGAAGAAATGAAATGTTGTAACTCCACTGAGAGCGTATCATCTCATGGGAGGCCTGCTAAAAGCTGTGGAACAGACGGTTCAGATGGTTCACAGAGCACAGAATCTTCAGGAAGCTCCCTTAACAGGTAGGTTGGTGCTGTTCCAAAGAGAGCAACTGCAAAGAACTGTGTTTTGTGCCAAAGCCCAAATCCAGCTATGTGGGAAACACGTGGCCCCCACTCACTGAATGTGCTGCAGGTTTCAAAGCCAGCCGTAATCCTGCACGAGAGAAATCTGGATCTATAGGGTTTATATTATAGATCTGTCTGTTAAATTTCAAAGACTGAGAGCACTATTCTGGTTGTCTCAGAGCATGGAACTAAAAGATGACTTCTTGAACAGTAAAAGTTTCAGTAGCAGCAACCATGGTAGTAGGTTGAGATTGGTTAGTAAAAGCACAGATTTCCCATGAGTAATTTGAAACAAGTCCTCTTCAGTTGCTGTTTATTAATGTCTTCTGGAATTCCAAACGCTCAAAGTTACTCAGTAGTACGTCTTGCTGCAAACAGCTTTTCTTTTTTTCTCAGTCCTGCCTGAATTTTGCTTCTCCACCTCTGCAGACGACACCTCTATGGCTCTTCTCCGTAATCCTGTGTTGTTTGGTGTAAGGATGTAACTAATCCTTGTGACGTACAAAGATGCAGGCTTGTTCCTGACCTGAGCTTTGAATTTCCAAGGCAATAGTATGAGATAGAATTGTGCATGGAAATTGGAACTTGTTACATTG
>NW_011112994.1:0-1005 GCF_000146605.3 Meleagris gallopavo
AAGCACGCGGAGGGTCTGTTACCCTACCTCGGCTGACAGGCAGTGACTTCCTAAAAGACACTAGCTTCGTGTTCCGCATGCGTGCAAACACGATTCTCTGAGACACTGGAACACGTGTCTTAGCAGCTGTATTTCCAAAGGGGCGGTTCAGTGGCCGCGACCTGATGCATGTTGTGAAGGCTCTTGCTTCTAAGTTAATGGAGGAGGCAGTTCCCTACAAAGACCAACTTTCAGCGCTGGCCCAAGCCCACAGCAAAAGGGAAAGTCCTCTGACACCGACACAGGGAAACGGTTCCCGTGCAGAAGCCGTCCTGCGCAGGCAGAGCAGCTCTAAGCTGAGATTCCCGCCTTTACTGAAGTTGCGCTCTCAAGTCTGAAGCTTGTGCCTACCTGAAAGCCATGCTTGCCTCTCCACCAGGGGGCTCAGCTCCTTTGCTGGCATAGCAATAACGCACACGATGTCTCCCACCTGCAAGAGATTGCAACGTCAATCCCAGCTTCAGCACGGCTGGGAGGAAAGCACAGCTCAAATGACTGCATCCTTCTGCATTGCCAAATACTGTCGAGCTGGAGAGCAATTTGCACCAGTGCAGCTCTTAAGGCATTTGCCGTTGTACAACTGAATTTGGAGGTAGAAGAGTCACTGTGTTACACAGCAGCAGGCTCTCTAGGCCAAAGGGGGAATGGAAGAGCTCCAATTATCTACAGACATAAGTCAGCAGAACAGATCCTGAACAGATCTACACGCTCCATACACTGGTCTGCTGTTGCGCAAAGACCAGGCTACCACACTGGGCAGTATCTGTTTGATCAGAAGATTCAAATGCCAAACAAAGCCATATTTTAGAGCTGGCTGAACTCCTCCCTGCATCCAACCCAGTGCAAGTCTGATCTGGAACTGAATCTTCTGGGCTTCACCTCACCAAACATTCTGAAGGTGTCTGAGAATATTCCTGATGTGTTCACACCTGATGCTCTTCTCACATGACAACAAGGAACGCCTTG
>NW_011112995.1:0-658 GCF_000146605.3 Meleagris gallopavo
TTTGCAAGGACGTTGTGTCAGCAGCGTGACGTCAATGGGGTTTGTTTTATGGCAATGAAACAGCTGAACTGTGTGCCTCAAGACTAAGGTAGAGAAGAAGATAGTAGTTATGAATGTGTCTATATATCCAGCTGCCTGAGGGGAGGAAGGCCCTCCCAGAGGGATGGCCGAGGCCAGTTGTACGAGGCTCAACAAGAGCAAGCGCTTTGGTCACGACAACCCTGTGCCAGCTTCTCCAGGATTCGGCTGAGGTAGAATTCCGACCGCCCACTGGTTCTAGAATGTTGGGGTGCCGCGATGGAATCTTCTGGTCTTGTGAGGTGCTCTTGCCTCCCCACCCCTGTCCGTCATGGTGGAGCAGCCTGGTGGCCCTTATGATGTCATAAGCGGCTCGAATGAGGGGAGGAGCAGTGCGTGCTGCGTCCCTTCATTGGAGCGCTTGAGCTCTGCCTGAGTAGCTCGCTTGTTGCACTTGTGCATCGACTGAGTACCTTTGTTTTCACATCCTCTTGCGCAGCATCTTGTAGGTAAGCTTGAGACAGCGTGGGAGAGACGGGTGGGCAGTGAGGTGTTGAGAACTGCTGGCTGGCGGAGCTCATAGTGTCGTATTGCTTACTCTTGTCCATCGGATGTAATTTCGCCCAGTACACGCATTGCC
>NW_011112996.1:0-370 GCF_000146605.3 Meleagris gallopavo
CCATTAAAAGGCAAGCTAAATCTCTTGATTTATATAAAGCAGGAAAAATTACATAAAAACAATTCTCTTTAACTTTTGCAAACATATCTGCTACTAATGGTACCCTGGTGATTACTGGTAAAAAAAAGGGACTTACAAAATTGATAGAAGACCATGCAATTGCCACCAGTAACTGATGTTTGATGAAATAGCAATGTATCATACATCAAGAAAATCTACGTACAGAAGCTGTACAATGGATAATATTGTGCAAATCATCATCAAAGTGGTGAATTTCATAGTTCAAAACACTGAATCATTACCTGTTCCAGGAGTTCCTTAAAAATATGAATGCTGATTATGGGGATATAATTTTCTTTTCTGAAGTAAG
>NW_011112997.1:0-437 GCF_000146605.3 Meleagris gallopavo
TCGTTCACTGATGACACCTTACTGGTTTGCTCTGGGCTCTCATGAAAAAGTCATCAGAAGAAGTCTAAGGTCATGTCAGTTCCCAGTTGACAGGAAGCTGTCAAACATTGTCCCAGTTTTAAAGAAAAGTAAGAAAGACCCCAGCAATTATGGTCCTGTAAGTCTTACTTCAGTGACTGTTAAAATTATGGAGTAATTTATGCTGGGTGATACTGAAAAATACGTGAAGGACAATTCTGTCATTGGTCACAGCTAACATAAGTTCACGAGGGGAAGGTGCCATTTAACTTAATGTGCTTTTGTGAATTGGTCACCCATTTAGTTGACCAATGGAAGTCAGCTGATTTCAGCAGAGCTTTTGATACAGTTTCTCAGAGAATTCATCAGGACAAAAAGTTCTGCATATGGCTAGACCAAAACAGAACGTGATGTGTGAG
>NW_011112998.1:0-469 GCF_000146605.3 Meleagris gallopavo
AGCGGGGTTATAATAAATAATAAATCAAGGAAGAAAAACATCGAGTTATCTATCCGTGTCTGTCTGTCTATCTGTCTATCTATCTATCTATCTATCTATCTATCTTATATCTCATCTCATTTTCTGCTCCAAAGCTGACCAAAGTGTCAATATGGTTTCCAGCTCCAAGAGGGAAATGTTTACGAGCTCCAAGAGAGGAGATTTAGGTTGGATATAGAGACAAAATCTTCTGCAGGGAGGTGGTGAGGCACTGGCACAGGTTGCACAGAGGTGCGCTGGGTGCTCTGTCCCTGGAGACCTGAGCCAGCTGTGGTGTCCCTGTGCGCTGCAGGGGAGTTGGTCCAGATGGCCCTCAGAGGTCCCTTCCAACTCTGAGGAGTTTGTGGTTCTCTATCACAGTATCAGAGTTGATGGATGGTGGTAGAGAAGGCATTTCTGCAGCTTTTAATCCGTAGCACTGAAAACACAA
>NW_011112999.1:0-496 GCF_000146605.3 Meleagris gallopavo
ATCAAGAACACTTCAGCACCCTGCGAACGGTGTCAGTTTAAATCCCAAATTGAGACTTCATATCCTTGAGCTCCCTCTGCTGCTCCCATTCTTATTTACATACATAAAAACAAAGCACCCGGAGTCACAGCAATGCCAATAGTATTTCTGCAAGGCTCCTCTGGGCAAAGTAGAGACTCCAATTTGACAGGGAAATGGACCCCAAACGCAGCCCAGGGTGAGTGACCCTCACACATAGAGAATGGGCAGCACTGACAAATGGCCGTGGCCTTGCAGCCCCAGCTCCTGCAGAGCTCTCAGGATCAGGCTGCAATGGCTGGGCATCCCACAGGTGCTGCTAGCAAAGAGGTACACTGCTTGCAGAGGCAGATCAGTTCCCTCTGATTTACTCTAAACATCAAATAGTTCTTGAACACACACACACACACACACACACACACACGTAATTAAAATAAAAATTAAATTTAAAAGACGAGGGTATTTTCTGCGACAAGCC
>NW_011113000.1:0-353 GCF_000146605.3 Meleagris gallopavo
TTTAGGTAATCTGTAAATTTCATAAACTTAGCTCGATCTGTTTTTGTGGTATTAAGCATTTTTTGTGTGTGTGTGTGTGTGTGGATTTGCTTAACAGACTACAATTGTTAAAATAATACCATAATAACAATTAAAAAGTAAGCATTTTTTCATAACATTAAATCCTTTTAAAAATTGCTGTTTGTCTAGGAGAACAGAATGCTACCAAACAATGTATGCTTAGTAGCCTGCCTTGTATAACCAAATGAATTCAGTGTTATCACTTCTTTTGAAAATGAGTCATGCAGTCATTTCATGATGAGTGTTATGGAACAGTCAAACAATAATAAACAAGAAAAAACAAAACAAAACTG
>NW_011113001.1:0-620 GCF_000146605.3 Meleagris gallopavo
CTGGTATCAGTCACAGGTAAAATCACTGAATGACTGATTCAGGATGCAGTCAGTAAAGAATTAACTAAAATGAAAGGAATCTATTTTTTGTTTTTTAATACTTTATTAACTATGGTGACCAATATGTTATAATGTATACAGGCTTGTCTGCTATATGCTCTAATATTAGATAGCGTTCTGCTTTATAGAGCTGAGATTAGCCTGGATAGCTAATGAGAATTTAAAAAATATATTCTGGATATGTAGCATTCCAGCTTTATCAAAGACCCTTTCTAACAGCCTCAAGCTCAGC
The DNA here is from genome assembly GCF_000146605.3 of Meleagris gallopavo. Classification (NCBI taxonomy): domain Eukaryota; kingdom Metazoa; phylum Chordata; class Aves; order Galliformes; family Phasianidae; genus Meleagris; species Meleagris gallopavo. The sequence goes on from NW_011113001.1 coordinate 293, forward strand.
ACTCTACTACGTAGTCTAGCTAAAGTTTTTTTGTTTTTTTTAATTTTTCGTTATCATAGTTAGAGCTGAATAACGCTCTTTGTCTTGCATTGATGTCAAGTTTGTATTGCTGATTCTTACAGACATATAATGATTGATACTTGTTTTTATTTCAGTAACTTCATTTTGATCCATAATGCATTTGTGGCACTTTGTAAAATCTAAAAGTTTATCTGGTGCTCCACTAGCAATTTTCTTAACTTTTGTCAATACATTAAAAATTTCCATCCTAATTATGTACTTATTTGAGCTAGATTTAGTCCTGTTTATTACAGACTGTGTCTTTCAC
>NW_011113002.1:0-350 GCF_000146605.3 Meleagris gallopavo
TAAGCAAGCAGGGATCAGTGACTTCTTTGGCATGGGCAAAGCCTGAGCTGCAGGGAGCAGAGGACCCGCAGCACAGCCCATGGCTGACCCTGTTTGCACAGACAACACCTTCACCCTTCTCAGCTCAGCTCTGCATCGCATCTTTGGGCATCCCATCCCATCCACACTGCAGCCCAGACTCCACGCACTGACTCCAGCTCGAGGCTCTGCCTGTGATGACACTGCCAAATCCACACCAGGAGGTCACAAATCCCAGGGAAAATCCCAGCACCGTGGAGCTGGGCTGGATCCAGGTGGGATGGGGAAGGAAGCGAGAGCAATTGCTGGCAGTTTCGGAGTGGGAGGGAGAG
>NW_011113003.1:0-401 GCF_000146605.3 Meleagris gallopavo
AGAAGCAGATCAGATGCAGCAGCTGAGCTGCACAGAGGCGGGGAAAGCGCTCGTCTCAGAGGATGATGACATCGAAAACTTAATGCTGGAAATCATAGGAGATGAATTGGAAGGAGAAATTGACGTGGACAGTGAGAACGATGTGGATGAGCTCCTTCAGGAACTGTCTGAGATCGTTGACAATGTAACACCATAGACTGATTGTATATTTTAAAACAAACAACAACAAACAACAATTAAAACCAACCCTATTCCTTTTCAACCCTGTTTCTTTTCTTTCTTACACTGTGGGGACACTTTTCCTGAAACTGCAATGTGTCTTAAAGCAAACTGGCAGAAATCAGCAGTGCCTGCATTCTGTTCTCCTGAATTTCCCTGCTGGTCTGAGTTCAGAGGCCGTG
>NW_011113004.1:0-591 GCF_000146605.3 Meleagris gallopavo
ATGAAGGTTCAACACAAGCAAGTGTAGGGTCCTACACCTAGGGAGGAAAATTGCATGCACCAATACAGGGCTGGGGGATGAGCTGCTGGAGAGGAGCTCTGCAGAGAGGGACCTGGGCGTCCTGGTGGACGACAGGTTGGCCATGAGCCAGCAGTGTGCCCTCGTAGGCCAAAAAAGGCCAATGGCATTCTGGGGTGCATTAAGAAGAGCGTGTCCAGCAGGTCGAGGGAGGTGATCCTCCCCCTCTACTCTGCCCTGGTAAGGCCTCATCTGGAGTACTGTGTCCAGTTCTGGGCTCCCCAGTACAAAAAAGACAGGGATCTCTTGGAAAGAGTCCAGCGGAGGGCCACAAAGATGGTGAAGGGCCTGGAGCATCTCCCCTATGAAGAAAGGCTAAGTGAACTGGGTCTGTTTAGCCTTGAGAAAAGAAGACTGAGAGGGGACCTGATCCAGGTTTATAAATATCTGAGGTGTGGCGGCCATAGCGGTGAGGCCAGTCTCTTTTCAGTGGTACGTGGAGACAGGACGAGGGGAAACGGACATAAGCTGCAGCACAGGAAGTTTCGTACGAATGTGCGTAAGAACTTCTTC
>NW_011113005.1:0-440 GCF_000146605.3 Meleagris gallopavo
TTTTTTTTATGGCTCTAGTAGCCTCTGTGTTCTGGCATATGAGCTTCCTGCTGTCACCAGCTGCTGTCTCACCCCTTCAGCTAACCCATGAAAAATAGGGGTAACACTCAAAAGGGTGACGGCATGTGGAGTAACTTTCTTCGCGGAATGTTTGGAAGCAGGCTTGTGCTTCGTATCAGAGGCCTAGTTTCCATGTGTTCCAGAAGAATTAGAACTGAAAAAGAAGAGGAATCACTTAAACAATTCTATGATTCTATGCTGAGATGTAAGGGAGCCTTGAAGACCACCTGGTCCAACACCTCCACGATAAACAGGGGCACTTACACTAAATCAGCCTGACCTTGGGCGTCTCCAGGGACAGCATCCACCATCTCTCTGGATAACCTGTGCCAGTGCCTCACTGCCTTTATTGTAAGAAACTTCTTCCTTATATCTGGTCT
>NW_011113006.1:0-444 GCF_000146605.3 Meleagris gallopavo
CCCAGTCCTCCCACCCCGGGCACGGCTGCAACTTGCCTGCGAGTCCCGGTGCCTGAGATGTGCAAGTGCTGCTGGAGGTGCACCTGTCCGAAGGGCTGCTCGCTTCGCTTTCCCAGCGAGGCAATACAGCGACTGTCTTCTTGTGTCGAAGTTACAGTTCTGCCTCTTTTATTAGAATGTTGTGATAAGCGCCTGTGTCATCACCAGCTCTTTCCTTCTGGAGTCCAGACTCCGGTTTACAGGAGCTTTTCAGTGAGGAGAGAAATACAGACAGTGCAGCTGCATCCTTTCCCTTTTCCACTTCTTTTTTTTTCCTCCCTTTTCCTCTTCTTTTCCTTTTCCTTTTTTTTCCTCTCCCTCTCCCTTTCACTTTCCTTTTCTCTTCCCCTTTTCCCTCCCTCTTTTCCTCTCACTTTTCCTCTCCCTTTACCTTTCCCTTCCTCC
>NW_011113007.1:0-523 GCF_000146605.3 Meleagris gallopavo
CTCACCGGGTCCGGGAGCTTGGGGTGCACACCTACCTTCCTCTCCACCCAGGGTGGGCAGCGTGGGGTTGCGGGGCTGGTGCCGGGCTCTGGCGTGGTGTCTTCAGAGCCCAGTGGGTAGAACCACTGGGCCGTGCCATGGGGCAGGAGCCCGGCCAGCACTGAGAGGATGCAGAGCGCACGGAGGAGGCGTGGGGTACCCAGCCTCATGCTGCAGCCCCGGGGTGCCGAGGACAGGAGGGTCTGGCTCATCCCGCTCGTCTGTGCCGTCTGCTCCTGATGCCCTGGCACAGCCCCCGCTGTTATCACAGTGGCCCCCCGACACGCCCCTCTCCCCCCCAGCACCCCGCCCTGCGGGCTGCAGCCAGCACGGGGCTGAATGCTCACTGTGAGGGTGCGGGGCAGGGGCAGCGAGGGCACATGGGAGCTCTGGGAAGGGAGCCAGGTCAGGGAGAGGGGTCTGGAGGAGGAGATGCTGCCTGGAAATGGGAGTAAAACCATGAGGGAGTGCGGGAAGGAGCTGT
>NW_011113008.1:0-508 GCF_000146605.3 Meleagris gallopavo
GGTAAAGCTGCGGGGCCTTCTTCCACTTCTATGTCCCTGCTCTCTGTCACGATGGCAGAGCTGCTGTGGCCTCGCCTCTGTGCCTGTGCCTCCTCCAGGCTGAGCAGCTTTGTGGCAGCAGAAGACACCCACACAGACTTGGGTGCTGATAGAGAACTGCGCGCTGTAAGATAAAACCACAGGTAAGAGCGAGGATCAGAAAGCGGCAGCACGGCCATCACAGTTCTGGGGCAGGTGCTGTATTTTTCCCAGACTTGCTTATCCGAGCCACTGGAAGAAGAAGAGCTCAAAATAACCATGTGGTCAGAGGTGTGTTTATGGCAAAATGAAGAGCAGCTCACTGTATCGAAACAGGCAAACAAAATCCCTAGAAAATGGGGGCAGGGAACTGAGAGAGCTTCACTGCCGCACTTTCATCAAGCTTCACCTGCGTGCAAAACATCAGAACGACAGTGACGGTTTTCTCTTGTCAAGTTTGGGTTTGCGCATTCTCAGCAACTGGATGCCA
>NW_011113009.1:0-852 GCF_000146605.3 Meleagris gallopavo
AATGTCACTCCGGTCTTCAAAAAGGGCAAGAAGGAAGATCCGGGTAATTATAGGCCTGTCAGCCTCACCTCCGTCCCTGGAAAGGTGATGGAACAGCTTGTGCTGGATACCATCTCCAGACAACTGGGAGAAAAAGGAGTTTATCAGGAGTAGTCAGCATGGGTTCACCAAGGGGAGGTCGTGCTCGACCAACTTGGTGGCCTTCTATGATGCTGTCACATGCTGGGTGGATGGGGGAAGAGCGGTAGATGTAATCTACCTTGATTTTAGAAAGACGTTTGATACTGTCTCCCACGACATCCTTATAACAAAGCTGAGGAAGTGTGGGATAGACGAGTGGACAGTGAGGTGGGTTGAGAACTGGCTGACTGGCAGAGCGGAGAGGGTCGTCGTTGGTGGTGCAGAGTCTGGCTGGAGACCTGTAACCAGTGGTGTCCCCCAGGGGTCTGTGCTGGGTCCGGTCTTGTTCAACATCTTCATCAATGACCTTGATGAGGGGATAGTGGCCACCCTCAGCAAGTTTGCTGATGATACGAAGTTGGGAGGATTGGCAGACACGCCTGAAGGCTGTGCTGCCATTCAGCGAGACTTGGACAGGCTGGAGAGCTGGGCAGTAAGAAACCGGATGAGGTTCAACACAAGCAAGTGTAGGGTCTTACACCTAGGGAGGAATAATTGCATGCACCAATACAGGCTGGGGGATGAGCTGCTGGAGAGGAGCTCTGCAGAGAGGGACCTGGGCGTCCTGGTGGACGACAGGTTGGCCATGAGCCAGCAGTGTGCCCTCGTGGCCAAAAAGGCCAATGGCATCTGGGTGCATTAAGAAGAGCGTGTCCAGCAGGTCGAGGGAGG
>NW_011113010.1:0-452 GCF_000146605.3 Meleagris gallopavo
AGGGCCAATGGCATTCTGGGGTGCATTAAGAAGAGCGTGTCCAGCAGGTCGAGGGAGGTGATCCTCCCCCTCTACTCTGCCCTGGTAAGGCCTCATCTGGAGTACTGTGTCCAGTTCTGGGCTCCCCAGTACAAAAAAGACAGGGATCTCTTGGAAAGAGTCCAGCGGAGGGCCACAAAGATGGTGAAGGGCCTGGAGCATCTCCCCTAGGAGGAAAGGCTGAGTGAACTGGGTCTGTTTAGCCTTGAGAAAGAAGAACTGAGAGGGGACCTGATCCAGGTTTATAAATATCTGAGGTGTGGCGGCCATAGTGCTGAGGCCAGTCTCTTTTCAGTGGTACGTGGAGACAGGACGAGGGGAAACGGGACATAAGCTGCAGCATAGGAAGTTTTAGCACGAATGTGCGTAAGAACTTCTTCACGGTGAGGGTGACGGAGCACTGGAACAGGCTG
>NW_011113011.1:0-600 GCF_000146605.3 Meleagris gallopavo
GGTTTTGCCGGAGCTGCTGTATAAGCCCCAGCTTGCACAGCAGATGAAACGTGCAAGGGAGAGATGAGCAACACCTCTGCAACAAGGGCATCGATGGGCACCTCCTAACTGCCACAATTTCCATTTTTTTTAATAAGCGAACTGGAATGGTCCTTTCAAACACAGAACCACCCTCTGAGTGCGACTAGGCAACTTCAATTGAAATGGCACAGAGAAGGGACAGTGGTCTGGTGGGTATGCAAAGGACCTCGATTCTCCCGCTAATTTTCGGTGTAACACCCATAAAATAAAATTATTAGAAAATTGCTTCACATTTTCTTAAGGGTAAAATACATAAGGAAATTAAAGAAGAGCATCAGAGTGCTGTCCCTTCTGCACAGTTAAGATAGAATTTGCTCTTGTTTAAAGCACAATACAAAATGAAAAGAGTCAAAAGATCAATCCTATAAAACACAAGAAAGTTTCTCCTTAGTCCAAACAAATGAATTATGTGGCAGAGCTACTCTTCTGGGGTAGCAGACTTCTTTGTGAGAACAAAAACAATACTTACAACGATGCTGGCAGCAAGACCTCAGCATACACACCATTCTACTTCCCAGA
>NW_011113012.1:0-550 GCF_000146605.3 Meleagris gallopavo
TAAAAATGAACTGTATAATAGCCCTAATTATGCACTGATCACAGAATGGCCTGGGTTGAAAAGGACCACAGTGATCATGTAGTTTCAACCCTCTGCTATGTGCAGGGTCGCCAACCAGCAGCCCAGGCTGCCCAGAGCCACATCCAGCCTGGCCTTGAATGCCTCCAGGGATGGGGCTTCCACAGCCTCCTTGGGCAACCTGTTCCAGTGCCTCACCACCCTCTGTGTGAAAAAAATTCCTCCTAACATCTAACCTAAACCTTCTCTGTCTTAGTTTAAAACCATTCCCCTTTGTCCTATCACTATCCACCCTTGTGAACAGTCGTCCCCCCTCCTGTTTATACTGATTTTTTCTTACTCATCATTCAAATGACTCCCTTTTCTTCAACTACAATGTTGTTTAAAATTATTTATGCCTTGCAACGTTAGTCTCTCCCTTCCCCCAGAGCTATTCCTGTAAGTTTCAATCCCAAGAATTCTTCCTTCAAGGTATAATCTACAAAGATGTAGTGTCACAGTCATTGTTCCCATGGCAATAAATAAGATGTTC
>NW_011113013.1:0-532 GCF_000146605.3 Meleagris gallopavo
GTGGCCACTATCCCCTCATCAAGGTCACTGATGAAGATGTTGAACAAGACCGGACCCAGCACAGACCCCTGGGGACACCACTGGTTACAGGTCTCCAGCCAGACTCTGCACTACCAACGACAACCCTCAGCGCTCTGCCAGTCAGCCAGTTCTCAACCCACCTCACTGTCCACTCGTCTGTCCCACACTTCCTCAGCTTTGTTATAAGGATGTCGTGGGAGACAGTATCAAATGCCTTTCTAAAAATCAAGATAGATTACATCTACCGCTCTTCCCCCATCCACCCAGCATGTGACAGCATCATAGAAGGCCACCAGGTTGGTTGAGCACGACCTCCCCTTGGTGAACCCATGCTGACTACTCCTGATAACCTCCTTTTCTCCCCAGTTGTCTGGGAGATGGTATCCAGCACAAGCTGTTCCATCACCTTTCCAGGGACAGAGGTGAGGCTGACAGGCCTATAATTACCCAGATCTTCCTTCTTGCCCTTTTTTGAAGTACCGGAGTGACATTGGCTATCCTCCAGTCTTCA
>NW_011113014.1:0-324 GCF_000146605.3 Meleagris gallopavo
ACACAGAAGTAAGCAGAGAAATCACTAAGCAATGAGCAACATTATTGGGGATCAGAAGAAACAGTCAGATCAAAGCTGGAAATTCCAGCTAAACCTGTACCTTTCTTTGGAGGGATTTTCTCCTTCCACTCCAAAAAAACTTACAAAATAGAAATTTAAGGAAGTTTTTTTAATATACATATACATATACACACACACACACACACACACATATTTAGCAATAAAGATAAGGGACTTTTTGATTCACACATTAAAATGGACCTGCCAGTATCAACGGCACATACATACACTAATATTTGCAGGCAGGAGCACTTTAAATCAAAA
>NW_011113015.1:0-582 GCF_000146605.3 Meleagris gallopavo
AACACCTCTCCTGCAAGGACAGGCTGAGAGAGCTGGGGCTGTGCAGCCTGGAGAGGAGGAGGCTGCGAGGTGACCTGATAGCAGCCTTCAGTATCCAGAGGGCAGAGACGGGAAAGAATAGGGCAGACTCTAGAGCAGAGTCCGTGGCGATAGAACAAAGGGAAACGGCTTCAAACTCAGGGAGAGTGGATTTCGTTTGGATATAAGGAAAAGTCTTCTCCAGGGAAGGTGGTGAGGCACTGGAACGTGTTATCTAGTGTGGAGGCGGATGCCCCGTCCCCGGAGACTTTCAAGGCGAGGCTGGAGCAGGCCCTGGGCAATGGGATGGAGCTGTTGGTGGCCCTGTGCACTGCAGGGGAGTTGGGCTGGGTGGCCCTCAGAGGTCCCTTCTAACTCTAAGCGCTCTGTGGTTCTACGGAATAGGGCACTCCTGCTCGGCAGGGTGCGGGAGCGACGGAGTCACCAGAGTGACACAGAGGAACAGTGCTGGGTAATTTATGCAGCTTTCTAACAAGCAGTCAGCTCCTTCCAGGCAAAAGTGGGCAACTTTCTAACAACCAGTCATAACCGTTACGCGTAAAG
>NW_011113016.1:0-316 GCF_000146605.3 Meleagris gallopavo
AGGCCGAACAGCAAATTGCTTTGGAAATGGTCTTGGAGAACGGCGTTTAAAATAAATTTCAGCAGAGAGCACAAAGTACGGCTGTTCTCAGGGCCACAGCTTGTTCGTGCCAGGTCTGAGGGAGCTCAAGGTGAGCTCGGGGCCAGAGGGCAGCCCTGCCTCTGCGGGCACTACCACAGCAAAGCTGCTGAACTGCAGCCCCTGCCCCGCTGGGGATGGACTCCTGGAGCTGCCACTGGCTGCCGTCAGCCATTTCTGTGTCCTCGTGAGCAGAGAAATGAGCAGTTGGGTTTTGGATTGGGAAACAGCAGGGACA
>NW_011113017.1:0-524 GCF_000146605.3 Meleagris gallopavo
CAGGATGGAGCGTTGGAAGGCTGTGGGACTGCAGTGTCACCTCTTCCAGCTCTCATTCCAGTTTCCTCTGTTTGCAGAGCCCTTCTGAGCGGCCCCTGCTTCTCCTCGCTGCTTTGGGATCCTGGCGTGTGACAACTGGGCAGCCAGTTGTCAGGGTAACTGGAAAAGCCTTAGCAAAAAGAGAAGGTCTCCTTTTGGAAACATCTCATCTGGCGCTGCTCATGTGGCGTTGGTGACCAAGTGTTTGTTTTTTCCTGTAAGTCAGGAACCCCTTCCTTTCTTGACTGTATTTTGTATTGCTTTTCACTTGTAGTTTTCCTCTTTTTCAACCCCTCCTGCCATTGTTGTGTCCTTCTCTCCAGCCGTGGATTCGACTCCGAGCAGATTCCCGACCCAACCCAGGACAGCTATGGCTGTGACATTTGCAGCGCGAGCTCCCCCTGCAAAATGAACTTCAGGGAGCTCCCAAACCCTCTGCTGACCGTACGAGAAGTGCTGAGTAAGTACAAGGCAATGAAAGCATT
>NW_011113018.1:0-776 GCF_000146605.3 Meleagris gallopavo
TACTAGATACTGCTTTTTTGTCTCACAAAGAGCACAGCCTGTTTCAGACGCTGCACAGACTCCATGCAAAAGCAGTCTCCACACAGACAGTGCCCAACACAAACGTTACACCCGATCCTTCTGGGTCCCTTCACCCTTGCACTATCACAGAACAGAACATCCCAACTAACTTGGGAAAGGAGACTTCTTGCAAAGCTGGCAGAGCTCTTCCAATGGGCAACCCCCAGCCTCTCGATGGGCGCAGGCAGAAAAGCAGGAGTTTCCTCTTACCAACATCTTCTGCTGTCAGCCGCCTCCTTTTCCGTAACACCGGCTTGGCAGCTTCTACCGATCCTGGAGGGAAGGAGACGGCTCGTCGCTTCCTGGCAGGCCGTTCCGCTGCCGGTGCCACATGCGCAGCGGGGATTGGCGGTCCTGCCTTCTTCACTCCCCTCCCTGGCTGCTGGGATGGAGATTTGCTGGGAGCGGTGCGATTCTCCCGAGCTCTGGGCTGCTGCTGCGGCTGCCCCTGCGCGGCGCTGCACGGGACGCTGTGCATCCCCCCTTTGAGCCGCTTGGCAGCTGGGATGCAGTTGCTGTCCGTTGGTCGCCTGGAATTCTAGATGGAAAGTAAAGGCATCGGCAACATGAGGTTATCAAGCCAGAAACGGGCATCACAGACACAGTGGGGAGAAACGCTCAGAGCCAGAGGACATGGCTGAGCCACCCAGATCTTCCTCTCGGGCTCCCCACCCAGCTCATAGGGTTCAGTGATCTTCTCACTGGCCGTAGGAGAG
>NW_011113019.1:0-342 GCF_000146605.3 Meleagris gallopavo
AAGCCAAGAGGGCAGTCTATGGCTTTGAACCCTGGTTGGGGCTGATTGAGGTTTCCCCTTGGTTTCTCTCTTAGGCTTAAAGCCAGGGGGATTGGGGTGGAAATGCAGCATCTGAGGCCACAGCCCAAAGGAAAATTTGGGGAGAAGTGTGTTTACATTCAAGATTTCTTTCAGCCTCACTTTTTTGGAAAAAGCAAGAAAAAGAGATCCCCAGTTCCTGCTCATTCACTCTTCCATCCCTCCCTCCTTCCCTCCATCCATCCATCCATCCATCCATCCCTCTACCCATCCTTCCAAATCCCCAAGACCCCATCCTCCATCTGTCCGTCCGTCTGTCCATCC
>NW_011113020.1:0-671 GCF_000146605.3 Meleagris gallopavo
TCGCTATGACTGGAATGTTGTCATGGAGGGCTATGTGCTTTTTAGGAAAGATCGGCTGGCTAGGCGGGGTGGTGGAGTTGTTCTTTATGTGAGAGAGCAGCTAGAACGTGTTGAACTTCACTTGGGGGAGAGTGATGTAGCAGTGGAGAGCTTATGGGTGAGAATCAAGGGACAGGCTGGTAAGGGTGACACTGTTGTGGGTGTGTACTACAGGCCCCCTGATCAGGATGAGGAGGCTGATGAGGCCTTCCATAAGCAACTGGATGTAGCGTCACGTTCCCAGGCACTGGTGCTTATGGGGGACTTTCAATTTATCCAGATATTTGCTGGTACGACCAAACATGGCCAGGCACGCACGGTCCAGATGGTCTTGCAGTGCGTTGAAGACAACTTTCTGATGTCAGGTGGTGGAAGAGCCGACACGGGGAGGGTGTTACTGGACCTTATTCTCACCAACAGGGATGGACTTGTTAAGGAAGTAAAGGTAGGGGGCAGTTTGGGTTGTAGTGATCATGAGATGGTGGAGTTCAAGATCCTGAGTGGAAGAAGCAAAGCAATAAGTAGGATTGCTACCCTGGACTTTTAGGAGAGCCAACTTCGATCTCTTCCGGGACCTACTTGGAGCTATACCCGTGGGCTCGGGTGTTAGAAGGTAAGGGGCCTCTGAGAGC
>NW_011113021.1:0-567 GCF_000146605.3 Meleagris gallopavo
TTCCCATCTGCTGACGTAATAATCTTAAATAATTAAGCCAGAGAAGACAAACCTGGAGAAAGAAACTGTTCTGTATTCTTGACTATTCCTGCTTAATTAAAAGCTATAATTATACTGGTTGGATTATAATTGCAAGATGTATTTTTTAATGAGGTTCAAATGATGTCTGAGAAATTCAGTCTTTCAATCTATTGTTTATTTTTTTAACGGAACTAATCTAAGAGTAGCTAGAAATGAACAGCAGGACAAAAATCAACCTTTACCTACTCTAAGTAGGGACTGCATTTTACTGTGTGTAATGAGTTTACTTTTTGCTTTTTTTTTTTAGAATTATTCTCAATTAAATATAGTCATTAAGAAACTTTTTTTTTTTAAGCAATGATTTCTGTAAATATTTTATTTGTCAAATGACTATTTTTTGAAGAATTTATTTCCAATACTCCATGAATAACAAAACTCAGTCACCCAGATCCTGAAGTGGTGAGATGAAAAATGAACATTGAATAGCATCAGAATTATACCAGTTTTTATGCTCATTTTGCTCTGCAAATGATTGCAGTTATGCAG
>NW_011113022.1:0-458 GCF_000146605.3 Meleagris gallopavo
CATTTCAATTGTGGTTAGGTGCTGCTTTCAAACTTTAGGTTTGAACTAGAGTAAACCGTGTATGTGTGCTAGTACATGATTTCAGCTTTTAACTCAACTGATATGAAAATACTTGTAGTTTGATACAAAAGTCTATCTCTGCAAGACATTAAAACTAAATTTTTGTTACTGAACATTATTTCTGGTTATTTCTGCTGGTTATTTCTAGCACATTTTTCCTGAAAACATGCAACCACATCTTCTGTGGATGTTGCTACTACTGTAATATGGCATTGTAGATACAGCCAAATTCATTTTCAATTAGTTAATTCAACTATGGCACCTCCTGTTCCAGCAGAGTGAGTACATGCTGAGCATGGGTTCCGTTCTCTCAGTATTTAGCCAGTTCCTAATTTGATTTTTATAATTCTACACGGAGCTCTAAACCAAGCAATGTTAGTTCAGCTAATCTGAGTTAA
>NW_011113023.1:0-602 GCF_000146605.3 Meleagris gallopavo
TTTTCATTAAAATATTAACGGGGTGTCACAGCACAACTATTGTTCTTCTGAACCTTACTTTTCTTGAAGTTTCTTCTGAATTAGTTCTGCTTCTTTTAACTTCTCGTGGGCTTCTTGGAGCTCTTTAAAGAGGGCACAGACTTGCTTCTTCAGACTTTCTACTTCACTGCCAATCTTTCAAGAAAAAAAAGGAAAATTACATATGGACAACTCAAGACAGGAAAATTGCTGGCTAACTAAGAAGTTTAACTAGAAAGCAATGTTCTTTTTCCAGGGAAGACAGCATGAGTCAGTCTGCATCTTACACTCTGTGCTCAGCAGTAAGGTCCCTTCTGCTCAGCTTCACAATTACCAATTACTCCTAAATGTAGCAGAAACACATTGTGACTTCAACACTTTCCTAAAATCTGGGTGACTCAAAGAGAACTCTATTACTCTTGTTATGCAGGCAGGTAATACAAGGGCTACTCTGAAAGTAATGTCTCCTACTTTATTATGTCGGCCCACGACATCACAGGCAGACATTGATGGTATGGCAGTAGGGGGCTGGAAACTTCCCACCAATATTCTTTCCATTACATTTTGTTGCCATGTGATCACAG
>NW_011113024.1:0-415 GCF_000146605.3 Meleagris gallopavo
GTATGATTGAGGTGCTCACATCATTAAGTGCTCAAATGCAGCTAATACATTTTATAAATGACTTGTACAATTTCACAGGCAAAGAAGTTCAGGATAAAAAGCAGCCTAACAAAAAAAAGAAAAAGAAGGAAGATCACCTGCACGTGGATGGGAAGCGCTGCGGACGGGACCGAAGTGCAGCAGAGCTGAAGCGCTGCTGGTTAAAGAGCCACAGGTGCAGGTTTGGAGTCCTTTTTTTGGACCCGTTTCTGCACTACAAAAATAAATGTCGCAGAATTCGCATGGGATGCAACATTATCCCTCCTTTCAACTCCCAGGGGGGACGGGGGGACCCTGGTGGGGGTCAGAGCTCCCAGGCGTTGTGACCAGCAGCACACGGCGGGCACGGAGCGCCGGAGGCCCGACTGAAGGCACA
>NW_011113025.1:0-361 GCF_000146605.3 Meleagris gallopavo
ATATACACTGATCTATAAATACCTTCTTCTAGAAAAGTCCACAGGAGTCTTGCCATAAACATAGTAGACAGCAAGTGGAGTGCTTATATGGAAGCTTGTATGCTTGCAGTATTGGCAAAATGAGGGAGCTAAAACTCCAAGTCCAAATTTGCATCAAAACACTGTAGCCTGGGAAATCTCTGCAAATAATTTTTCTCTTATACATTTTTTTTTAAATCCAAATCTGCTACAAGTGTTACTCAATCTGCTTCTATTTAATACTTCATTTAAAAACTATTTCTTCAAAATTTGCCTGAATTGGCTTTTTTTTTTTTGGTAAATTGTTGCTTACTACATTTTTTGGTCTTCTCTTTGTCTTTTC
>NW_011113026.1:0-508 GCF_000146605.3 Meleagris gallopavo
CTGCCTCTTTCAAGGCGAGGCTGGGTCAGACTCTGAGCAACCTGATCCAGCTGTGGATGTTCACCGTGGGGGAGTCGGACCGCATCGCAAACCTACCTGCGTACAAGCAGCGCACCAACATGGGGCTCATGGTGTTCGTTACCTGCCGCACAGATCTCACACCGCTGATTGGAGGAGCCCAGGTAATCCTTAAACCCCATCATGCTGCAAAATGAAATCAGAAGAGACACAGAACGTAATTGAAAACAGTACAAAGATGCACAGAATGCCCTTAAAAAACACTGCATAGATGCAATAAACACAAAACACTATTAATTACAGCCATGAAGTGGAAATACAGAAAAATAGAAAGAACATATTTGAAGCCCAGATGGGAGATTATGAGCTGAGAACCACTGAAAAGAAAACAACACACATAGCTAAAACAGCTGCTCTAACCCAGCTTGAGATCCCCCAAAAAAGCAGAGTTCACAGCTCTGAAATAAAGCAGGAATCTCTCAACCCTTTC
>NW_011113027.1:0-449 GCF_000146605.3 Meleagris gallopavo
GGGTGATGGGGAATAGTTGGAAGAAATTCTTCCTTGTTGAATTTGTTTAAGCCCTTCCATTATCTGGTGCCAAACAGATAAAAGTTTAGCAGTCGTTCTATCTTTAGTAATAGAAGCCTCCCGGAGTTGTGCGGCAATTTTGTCCCAAAGTTCACCATAAAAAGAGAATGCAGTTTTCAGAAATTCAGGGACATTTTGCTTAACCATTTGAGAAAAGTAGACTAATGCTGAGGTAGATACAGGCTGATTCTGAAACGTTAAAACTAACTGTAAGGCTTCAAGATTTACTTGCTAGCTCCTTCGTTAGTGAACTCCCCATAGTTCCCGACTGCTCACCCCCATCCGGCAGAATGGTGCAGGCGCGCGAAACGATCTCTCCGCAGTTCAGTCTGGCGGTGCTGCCGGATGAGTCGGTGGAGCAACAGGCGCTATCGGTAGGACAGGACCCG
>NW_011113028.1:0-696 GCF_000146605.3 Meleagris gallopavo
GGCCTGGCTCTCTTCTCCTTGAAGCAAAATGTAAAATCTCCCATTAGGTGGCAAACAGCAAAGGCAAAATCTAACACTAATGTACACACCAACCATACAGATTGAAGAAACCAACAAATCTTTCCCACTCAATTGGACCTCCGTATTATTTCAGCTTCTAGAAAACAATATTATGAAGTTAAGCATAGATTAATGAAAACTGATTCCACAGATAACACTTTGTATTTTACTAATTTTGTTAGGTTTTTTTCCATGTTCCAATTAAATCCAAAATATTATTTATTATTGAGAGGAGGTAAAGTAAATAATTTTGAGAAGAGCATCTGCTGAATACTGTTGTTTTCCTCTATGGTTTCTGAAGAAAAATGCTTGAAAAGCAATTCATATATAAAATGCACTTTGTCTACATCCAGCTTTTGCCTGGCCTGAAATAAAATAATGAATTGTTCCTACTGGACGCCACCCAGATAACAAACCAAAAACTCTTTTCTTATTAAGAACAGAAAAAGATTTTTGTTTGCAGAGAATCACAAAAAATATAGGCTAGATTTTATGACTTTGTGATAAACATTAACTTTGCTAAAATTAAAAAAAGGACCGCATTCATTTCAAGCCCCCATATTAGGGAAACAATGTTGCCTTTTTATGGCTATCTATTACATACTAGCTGAATTTCAATAATCAATTGTAATTCAG
>NW_011113029.1:0-654 GCF_000146605.3 Meleagris gallopavo
TGATTAATGCAAAGCGAATGTTTAAGATCATATTGCTGTCTCCCTGAATAAATTTCAGGTAGTTTGCTTATTGAATTATTTGTTCTGTTTCTCAAAAGGTGTCTTTTTTTGTTGTTGTTACTAATGTTGGATTCTTCCCCACCCCCTCCCCTCCCCGTTTTTACGCAGCCAAACCTAAGAATAAAAGCATTTACTCTTAGAACGTCGCAGAGCTGTGCTGCTGGCTGCCCTGCGCGGCGGCAGCAAGGTAATTAATCTGAGAACAAAGGAGATTCCACCTCCTTCGCCGACTTGAGGAAAACTTTCAGGCAGCCTCACTGTGACACCGCAGAGAGAATTTTAGCGGTCAGATTCTGAGCAGAGACAAAACACAGCGCCGGTGTTACCCGCAGAATGAAATCACTTTGTGTTTAGGCTTTCCTTAAGCTTTCCACTGAAGCATTAACCCTCATTTACACAATTTTCCCACTGCCAAACAAATTAAAAAAAAAAAAAAGACTAAATTTTTCTGCTTGAAACACCGCAATTTCTTCTGTCAACTTTAACGAGGCGCAGATTCACGTTAGTGTTCTAATAAAAATCATGCTCCAACACAGATTTTACACCCTTCTAAAGAAGTTTAGCCTGAGAGGTAACATCCCAAGTTTCCCAAAC
>NW_011113030.1:0-401 GCF_000146605.3 Meleagris gallopavo
GGGGGAGACGGACTCGTCACCCGGGAAGAATGCAAGACTGCTTTCCACAAGTCAACCAGCAGAGGTGAAACTGAACTTGGTAGGAGATTTTAAAACATAACAAGAAGGGATTTCCATGGGTACGCTATTCAGAAGGGAAAGTTTGAGGAAAGCGTGCTCCCTCCGATAAGCCACGAAGGAGAACAGGCAACAACGTACGTAGGTAAGGCTGAGGCACTCAGCAAGTTCTTTGCCTCAATCTCTGCTGAGAGTCTGGCATCCCGTATCTCCCAGTCCCTAAACTTCTGGGCGGGGGCTGTGGCAGTAAAATCCCTCCCACTGTAAGAAAAGAGCGAGTCTGAGACTACTCCATGAGACTGAGTGTGCTCAGGTCGATCAGGCCTGATGACATGCATCCCAGA
>NW_011113031.1:0-769 GCF_000146605.3 Meleagris gallopavo
GCACGTAAATTGAGACCATCAAATGTAGTTGCTGTAGATGCCTTACGTTTGGAGGTCCTCAGTTGTGGAGTCAAACGTTAGTAGCACTGAGAGAATCTGGACCATCTTTAAGCTCTGGGTGGTTCCTCACTGAGTGGCTGATGCTCATTCAAAAGGCAGCAGTATCTCTTGGCAACTCAGATGGCCAAAGAGGTATTTATCTCCTCGCTCTACTTATCTTGGCAACAACTCTGGAAATATTTAGAAGTTTGCAAATAGCAAATGATAGCTAATTTATAATGCTTGTGCTTGAAACAGGTTATTTGATATTAAATGTTTGAGAGCTTTTAAGCATAATTTATTTTTCACTTAACTTTTCTCTCAAAGTCGTAAAATAATCAGTGGTACCTGAAATGCTTATTTTTAAATCTCCAATTTCTTCAAAAACAATTGTTTGAGAATCTTACAAATACTGAGAGAACTCAGTTGATTACACTCAGTTTCTTTTAGATATCTGTGCCGAGCAATCTGAAAGCTGTATTTCAATTGTCTCCTGTCCAAATACTTCGTTGCTGGCAACCTTCACTGATTCAACTTGGTCTTAGAGCCATCAACATCCGTGATGAACTTTTCTCCCAGAGAGTCGACTTTTGCTTCTGGATATATGTAGCTCAGAAAAGTCATCTACAGAGGAACGGAAATTTAAGGCAACTGAACTGCAGCCTCCATGAGACATCATGCAATTATTCTGATTTGGAGAGTTCAAATCTCTTTTTATTGGTTTTTTTTT
>NW_011113032.1:0-362 GCF_000146605.3 Meleagris gallopavo
TTTAAAGACAAATGTAGTCAATATATGTAAAGCCTTTGGGAAAGAAACATGTTCAATTAGAAAAAAGTCTTGTTGGAGGATTCCATTTCCAGCTGAGTTGTTGCCTACTGGTCAGACTACAGGATTATTAACTGGTGATCAACGTGCCATTTAACATTCAATTCTCTTTCAGAGAGTTAATTTTCCAGATATCTCAATTGTTTGCAGTGGCACCATTTTAGGATGCCTTGTTTAAGGCATAGAGCTTAAATAAGCCTAGGGCTTTTTTTTTTCTTTTCTTTTTCTTTTTCTTTTTCTTTTTCTTTTTCTTTTTCTTTTTCTTTTTCTTTTTCTTTTTCTTTTTCTTTTTCTTTTTTCTTTTC
>NW_011113033.1:0-414 GCF_000146605.3 Meleagris gallopavo
TGGATAGCAGAAAAGCTGCCGAAAAACTACTGGCATCTTTAGATATTGACCATAACCAATATCGTTTCGGGCATACTAAGGTAACCAGAGAAAGATGATTAATGAATGTGTAAAGAGAAAGGCAAGGGATCTGATCTGCAGAATAGGACACTATGCAACCTCTGGTCATGTCAATTAATGAGGAGTTAACAATATATATTATTATACATATAATACATGTATATTATATGTATATTATATTATAGCAGTATAGCAGAAAACTAAAATTAAACTGTGCTAGAGAAAAGTTATTTCTCTAGCTTAAGTTCCCCAAAAGCTTGTATTACAGCAACAGTACAAGCAAACACAAGAGCAGCTGATATTCCATACTCCCCAGTAAATACTAGCTCATTTGCACCATGAGGTCAGCTGCAG
>NW_011113034.1:0-310 GCF_000146605.3 Meleagris gallopavo
TTACAGAACCGGATGAACTTTTGTTTAACATAGTTCAAATTAAATAATAAATGAATCATGTCACAAAAACTGACAAATAAATTGTTTAAATCGTGATATCATTCTTTAATGTGCTGTCAACTGTCAACGGTTTACGGGCTGGTTCGGTCCGGTTCCATGACTAGAAGGGCAGAGGGATCTGTGGATCCGCGCCCCCGGAAAAGGAAATAGGGGAACCCGAAAGAATTGAAAACAGCGGCAAGAAATCTGAGGTGAAACAAACTAATTTACTAAATATAGTATCAGCAGAATATAAGGAGAGAGAGAGAGT
>NW_011113035.1:0-418 GCF_000146605.3 Meleagris gallopavo
GAGATGCCACCAAAGGCAGCCGGCCGTACCTCACTCAGCCGCAGCCAGGTGCCCAGCAGTGCTGTATCACTGCTCTCCTCCTGCCCGTCCACGGCCATGGGCAGCGGTCCAGCGGGAACCTGGGGCTGGGACACGGGGGCACAGCTCACACCAACCACTGGCACAAAGCTGAGCACAACACTGCTTGTGTCTGCAGACTGCTGAGAAACGCAGACTGCAGCACCCGAGGACCCTCAGCAGCACCCCGAGATGCACTGCCTCATTAATGGCCCTCCGAGCATCAACCGCCTCCAAAGGAGATGCGGGCAGTGCAGTGCTCAGGGGTGTGACGCCCCCCCTTCTGGCCCAGCAGCACACGCCCCATGCAGTGCCTGAAGGGCTTTCCAAGGAGCATGGCAGCCCTCAGCAGCACACGGCT
>NW_011113036.1:0-537 GCF_000146605.3 Meleagris gallopavo
CGAGTACTGAGTAGAGGACAACAGGTCCTTCTTTACTGGGGGTCACTCTCCGAGCACCTATCGGCTGGACAAGAGCCAAAGGTGAGCGGGAGGAAGGAGCGTGCAGATCGCACTGCACTCACACCTCTCCCCACGCCTACACCACTGGACCTTCCAGTGACGTCACAAGCAGGGGCACCGGATCCCGGACCCTCTGTCATAGAGCAGGGTGGGGTCCGGACCTAAAACTTCACCCGTTATTCATTCTCACTTCATACATGTGCACCAACTGTACTCCTCCCCTTTCTCAACCTACCTGAGACAACTAAGAGCCCAGCCACAAAGCCATCTAGTGTGGCTCTGGAGCGGCCCTGTTGCATCCTGCCACAGGCCAGGTAGTGCAGCGGTGAACGTCCCCTCACTCCATCATAAAAGGCCACCAGATTGGCATGATCTGCTCTTGGTGAAGCCATGCTGGCTGTCTCCAATCACCTCTTTGTCTCGTATGCGCCTTAACACAGCTTCTAGGAGGATCTGCTCCATGATCTTCCCAGGCAC
>NW_011113037.1:0-356 GCF_000146605.3 Meleagris gallopavo
GCAGAACATCTTGCTGAGCATGCAGGAAGACTGATTGGCAAGGCAAAACTAACCAAACGATGAAAATAAGCAGAGTCCTCTTTTTGGAAGGACAGCGATATCATATAAACTTCCAACATAAGCCAGGATAAAAAGGAAGAGGCCATTTGTTTTCTAAATTCTCTCAAAGAGTACTCAAGTACGATCTAGATGTCTTCAACTAAGAATCATCAAGGACAGCCCCCATTGGATATACTCTCATCTTCATGGTACTGCATACTCAAAACTAATTTAGAATACACATAGTAAGAGCCAATATATTTTTACAAGTAGTGAAGATGACCACTTAAGATGGCCACTAGCAGGAATTATGTTTC
>NW_011113038.1:0-456 GCF_000146605.3 Meleagris gallopavo
AAAAAAAAACAACAACAAACTGAGACACAGTAGATTTAGGACACACTGAAAATAATAGATAGGCTGGGAAGGACTAAACTGCCCATAGGCCTTAAATTCATTACTGATTAGGAAGTTAGGAGAAATATAAATACCAGAAATGCAGTTATAGTCCTTAATATGTTCTTTGCTCCAGGGCCTGCAAGAAAAAGTCAGGAAAAAAATGACTTTAAATGTTGTTTAAAAATAGTGAAAAACAAGAAAAATAAAGGATCCTAAACTCCATTCTTCCCTTACTCTGTTGCCTTGTAGCTTGTGGTGACCTGACTAAACACTTGGGAATAGAGGAAGGCTTTAGGGAATGCTTCAGCCTTATTTTTATTCTTCATATTATAATTTTCTAATATATTCTATTCTAATATAAAATTTCTGTTCAGAAATAAAGGCTGCATCACAGAGATGGGGAGTTGCTGGTAA
>NW_011113039.1:0-608 GCF_000146605.3 Meleagris gallopavo
AAACACTGGATCGGGCTTCCTGGACATGTGGTTGATGCTCCATGCCTGTCAGTGTTGACAGACATTTTGATAATGCTTTCATTAACATGTTTTTCCTTGTGGTTAGCGCTATTGGGGTCAGACAAATGAACCTGATGATATTTGCAGGTGCCTTCCAGTTCCTCTCCTCCCAATTGGCTCTGTTAGCAGGAAGACAGAGATTAACAGCATCTATTGGTATCCTCAAGTGCCCCTGATGTGACCAGAACACTTGTTGTTATGCAGGACACACAAGTCACACAAACACTCACCTGCTCACGCACATCTGTGGAATCATGCAAACTTCTATACACACAGGCAACTGCATAAATCCAGCACACAGGCTCTAGTTGTTTCACACCAATGCCCCACTAAGCATGCTGATATCTTCTGCCTTTGCTGGATTCTTCCAGCATGTGAACTGAGTGTTTTGCCCACACTGACATGTGCTGCTTGGAAATGCTTGGGTTTTTCTTCCTGCCACTCAAAAGGTGGCATTCGTGAGCTATGGGAGTGACTTAAATCAGGATGTGACAAGTAGCAGCAACTCAGGAAACCAACACACAGCCCATAACATTAGCTGGGATGTT
>NW_011113040.1:0-742 GCF_000146605.3 Meleagris gallopavo
GTTTCATTTCCACCAGAAGTTGAAACTAGTGGGGAATTAAACACTTGTGATCACAACAGTATTACAAGTAAGCTAGTTTATTT
The DNA here is from genome assembly GCF_000146605.3 of Meleagris gallopavo. Taxonomy (NCBI): domain Eukaryota; kingdom Metazoa; phylum Chordata; class Aves; order Galliformes; family Phasianidae; genus Meleagris; species Meleagris gallopavo. The sequence goes on from NW_011113040.1 coordinate 84, forward strand.
TATTGGCGATGATTTGTTTGCATTAAGTGCTTTTGTCCTTGGATGTATTCAGAACACAGTGAGAGAGTAAAGGTTTACAGTTTCTCCGATCTGCAATGTATTTAGAGTGTTGATATGTCCAGGTACACTGAAGTCTTACTTTTTATCAGTTTGGGAGAACTGCAGCATTTCTGCTGCAGAACTTTCTCTGCTCCCTTGTATGTTCAAGTCTGAGATGCTGAGATTTGCCAGAGTGGCCGGAGTGATTTCTTTTATTTTTGTTAAGCAATGTTGTAAGCATAAAGAAGGGCTATAGGCAGCCCAGGAGTGAGAGATTTGAATGACAGAAAGAAAGCTAATTTTGATGTGAACTCACAGGTTTACCAGCCTCAAAACTTTACGTACATTTCCAGTTGCAATGTGCTGTACAGTTTGGCAAAAAAAAAAAACAGTTAATGTATGTAGCCTTCTATTCAACAGATGTTTTTTGTCCAAGAAGTAGGCAGTTGGGAAAGTTGTTTGCGTGCTTCAAAGTTGAGAAAGATAGAAACTAAAACTATTTTTTTTCTTGTAAAGAATGCTCATTGCAGTGTTAAATAAGCAGCTTTTGTACCCTGTGCCTTGCAACTCCAAGTGCTGTGTTGCTTACAGAATTGTTTGCATGTCTGACTACTCCTAAT
>NW_011113041.1:0-489 GCF_000146605.3 Meleagris gallopavo
TATAATAAAAATAATTGAGTTCTGATGGCATTACTGATTCTAGCAGAGAACACACCCATCAGCATCTAGCATAAACAAAACCATCTCAATTCTACAGTCATCCTCATTCTAAGTATATTATCCAAAGCCATGCCATATCCAGAAGCACACTGCTCAGAACGCAAAATGACTGGGAAAACAAAATGGGGAAAAAAAAAAGAAAAAAACAAATCATTACAGCAGAGTGTCTAAACAGGGAGTTACCTTTTTTCCTTTCTTTTTCCTGTGAGCTGGTTTAGCATTTTTCTCCTTTGCTTCCTCACTCATTTTTCAGCAGGTAATATACAGGGGAAAGGGAGTAAAAGAGATCACTGCTTGTATTCCAACATGCAAAGCCACTGCAAATATTCACAGCCCTGAAACCAAAGTCCATCTGCTGACGTTTCTCAGACAAGTAACGGAATAACTGCTGTTTAAAGCCAGTCTCTGCTCCTCCTGCTCTGATTTGAA
>NW_011113042.1:0-483 GCF_000146605.3 Meleagris gallopavo
TTATGTTGAGCACACATACATCATTGTTTGTAAAGCCCTGCAGTAGACGGATGGGAGCAAAAACTGCCTGTTTCAAAATTCCACAGAGGCTAAATCAGAACAAGCGTGGAGCAAAGGAGCTTCCAACTACAATACTTCCAACTACATATTCCCAATGTTCCTTGATGTCAGACACCATGAGAGGATTCTGAAGTCTGACATCTCAGTGTATACGAGGAGTTCCCCAGCATGCAATGTCTACTCACGTTTATATCAGAAAATGAAGAGGAAAACAAGCAGAGAGGCTGCCTCTCTCCCAGGTTGTTTCACCACGCTGCATAGCAGTGCCACGGCTGGGGGAGGTGTGGGGTATCTCTCCATGGTGCTTCCTCCACCACGAGCCACCAGGCTGGCTGGTTGGTCTCACATCAATGCAGGGGTTCACAATTCGGTCATCAGGCAACAGTTCCAGAACAGCACATCTCTGTAGTTGGTGTATATTAA
>NW_011113043.1:0-541 GCF_000146605.3 Meleagris gallopavo
AAAACGAAATAAAATGGATTCTGTTAATTTGTCTTTAAGAGGTGAGAAGTAACATTTTACATGTTTTAAGCATACATCATTAAAGGACAACTTCATTAACATAAGATTTAAATCAACTTCATTCTTTGCTGAGAGACGAACAGACTTTTACTTTTGATTTGTGTTAAAAATTCCCTGTGTGCTCAGAGCAGATCTTATGCTTAGAGGGAAGTATAAGTTGCCTGCTGGACAGAACAGCTCTCTGCTTCCAAGAGACTTTACAGGATATTTTATACAAAGACTCCTACAACTCACATTCCAAATGATGGAAATGTACCCTTATGCATCAGGGAACAAATGCTGGAGGCTCTATGACCTCCTAGCAAAGTTTAAAAACTGATAATGTGTTCCAAATAAATGGTGAATGATTTATAAAAAGCACAAAAAAAAAATAAAATAAAGGACTACTTCTGGACCCAAAGGAGAGCTAATGGCAACCTAAGTTGAAAGCCTTGAAAACTCTGACTTGCCAGGTACTTACAAGGTTGAAAGTTCAGCTCTT
>NW_011113044.1:0-682 GCF_000146605.3 Meleagris gallopavo
CCCTGCTGGCAGGCTCACAAGAGGTCTGACACGGCCACAAACGTTGTCTTCGTTTGGTTGGCCTCCGGGAACACGTGAAAATCCTCGGGCTGCAATGCTTCCCTGATTCCAGCGAAGCAAAGGGAAACTCCCCAAAGGCCCTGCACATCAAGGCACTCTGGAGCCTCTTTTTGGCCTCCCAGCTTTCTTTACACCCTGGCTCTGCCACGGTCCAGACCTTGCTGGGCCACAGATTTGCCGAGCTGGGACGTTCTGCGATTCTGTGATATGTGACATGGACAAGAACCGCCACAGGAGGGGATCCAGCTCCAGGCTGCTGTTGTGCCTGGTGCCTCAAGGAAGGCACCTCAAGCTCTGGAATGCGGGGACTGTGGGCAGGAGGTACGTTGGAGGGTCCTATTTCCTCCCCTCATCTGCTGAATGTGGTTCCCCTGGCCTTGTTCCCAAAAGGGCAAAGTTCCTACGTGTCTGGGAACTGGGGGCAGTGGGAGGGGAGCAACCTCTAACCACGGCACGGAGCTCTACGAGGGGCTTTACCTGGAGCACCAGTCGTGTGCGTGGCCTCTGTTCCTCCCGGCTGGACGGGCAGTGTGAGACGGCTGCCTTGCTGAGATGCAGCCCTGTGCACAGGCTCTCCGTCTGCCTCTTCAGAAGGAGGGAAGAGTGGGGCTGTAAGTGACTG
>NW_011113045.1:0-746 GCF_000146605.3 Meleagris gallopavo
GCCAAACGTGAGTACAGAGCAGGAGAAGAACTGAGTGCGAGCAGCCCTGCGGAGAGGGACTTGGGGTCCTGGTGGACAGGAGACGTCACACCAGCCATCAGCGTGCCCAAACGGCCAAGAAGGCCAGGGGCATCCTGGCTCCTCTCGGAAGCAGTGTGGCCAGCTGGCCTGGAGAAGAGATTGCCCTCTGCAGCCAGCACTGGTGGGACTGCACCGTCACCGGTTTGTGGGTCGCTTCGGCCCGGTTCTGTGACTAATAGGGCAGAGGGACCCAGCGACCCACACCCCTGGTGAGGGGGAGGGGAACAAGGGGAAGAGGCGGGGAGATAGGCCTAAGAACAAAACAGCAGCAACGAGCTGAAAACTGATTTACTGGATACGACGGCGGAATGCAAGGTAACGCAATGTAATACTATGTAATTGGCAGTGAAAGGAGCAAATCAAATAAAAAGAGTCATAGAATGATGGAATGGCCTGGGTTGAAAAGGACCACAATGATCATCTCATTTCAACCCCCTGCTGTGTGCAGGTCACCAACCAGCAGCCCAGGCTGCCCAGAGCCACATCCAGCCTGGCCTTGAATGCCTCCAGCGATGGGGCATCCACAGCCTCCTTGGGCAACCTGTTCCACTGCCTCACCACCTCTGGGTGAAAAACTTCCTCCTCATATCCAACCTAAACCTCCCCTGTCTCACTTTAAAGCCATTCCCCCTTGTCCTGTCACCATCCACCCTCACAAACAGCCG
>NW_011113046.1:0-749 GCF_000146605.3 Meleagris gallopavo
GTGTGGGATAATGAGGGGCCGAAGGCCGCAAACAGAAGGGTTTGAGAACAGCCCGAGGACGCCTGGCAGCGAGGCGATTCGATGTCCGCAGGGCGAGCTGAAACGGGGCTGGGGGGGCTGCCCCTCCCGCAGGGTCAGAAGTGAACAGGGAGAAAGACTGCGAGCCTCCGCGGGGAAGATGAGGATTCTGCATCCCACGGCCACCAGGAGGAGACCCTCACCGCTCACTGCGCACTGTGCACGAGCGGTAGATGCAGTCTACCTTGATTTTAGAAAGGCATTTGATACTGTTTCCCACGACATCCTTATAACAAAGCTGAGGAAGTGTGGAATAGACGAGTGGACAGTGAGGTGGGTTGAAAACTGGCTGAGTGGCAGAGCGCAGAGGGTCGTCGTTGGTGGTGCAGAGTCTGGCTGGAGACCTGTAACCAGTGGTGTCCCCCAGGGGTCTGTGCTGGGTCCGATCTTGTTCAACATCTTCATCAATGACCTTGATGAGGGGATAGTGGCCACCCTCAGCAAGTTTGCTGATGATACGAAGTTGGGAGGATTGGCTGACACGCCTGAAGGCTGTGCTGCCATTCAGCGAGACCTGGACAGGCTGGAGAGCTGGGCAGTAAGAAACCGGATGAGGTTCAACAAAAGCAAGTGTAGGGTCTTACACCTAGGGAGGAATAATTGCATGCACCAATACAGGCTGGGGGATGAACTGCTGGAGAGGAGCTCTGCAGAGAGGGACCTGGGCGTCC
>NW_011113047.1:0-487 GCF_000146605.3 Meleagris gallopavo
TGCCTGCAATATATTCTTACATGTTCTCTATAAATATGGCCTACTGCTTAGTGCCCTAGTGTCACGCCTGAAGAGATCTGTGGTGACATCAGAGATCCTCCTTCCTCCCCTGAGCTTTGAAGGAATGACACAAGTTGAAGAACTGTGTGCAGAACTATTGTTTCTAAGTTGTTCTTGGAACAAGAAAAACTAGAGACTGGTGTCACTGGGAGCGGCTCAGCTAGGATCAGCCCAGCATCATTCACCAGTTAGGCATGGCTGTGCAAGCACACAACTGAACATTTTAAGCTGCGCAGCTTTATCCCTGAGCCTGCTCCTAAGCAGGTGAACTTGGAAGATCAAGTCCATCATGCCAGACCATAAAATCCTGCAGGATGCTTGTCAGAAGAGGGATATTAGACATCTTTCATTTCCTTCTTCTTCTTCTTGTTGTTTTTCTGCTTTTTCCCCCATTCTCTGTTAAACAATACAAAACAGACATTACTTT
>NW_011113048.1:0-540 GCF_000146605.3 Meleagris gallopavo
AAAACATGTCCTTTAACAACATGCTATTGAGAGCAATGAAAGCATTTTCTGAACAGAACGATAAGCTTTTCAAATGTCTCCAGTAAGCAAATTCAAGCAGAGGTCTGAAAGTGAGTCTCAAGCATATTCTAAATAAGATAATCAAATCAGGACCTTTTCAGTCCTTGCTGTTTAAATTGCTCTTCATGAATTAGCTAAATATTAATTGAAAAATATGGACGTGGTTTCCTGGTGAGACCTCTCTTTTCTAGACAAATATGACCTTTTGACCTCAAGACCTTTTGTCTTGACAGATATGATTTTGGGTTCTCAGTTCTAGAGTGTGTGTTGTAATTTCTGCAAAGGTAACTAAGTCATCAGGAACGAATGAGGGAATCAGTGTTGCACAGTGCATAAGCCAGTCCTCTTCAAGTTTGAAAACCAAACTCAGATATCCTTTCTGATAGAAAAGAACAGTTAAATAAAAAACAGCTTAGTTGCTAATATGAAGCCACTAAGGTGACAACAGAGCCAGAAAGATCTTTTTCTGTTGATTCTAAT
>NW_011113049.1:0-466 GCF_000146605.3 Meleagris gallopavo
GTGAGCCCCCATCTCACAAAGAGCACAGGGACACTGTGGGCTGTGGGTCTGTACACCTCCATTTACCTTTGCCTTGAGAAAATCCAGCTGACAATGAAACTTGAGGTCTGTACCAGTCATGTGGAGTGGATTACAGTGCAAAAGTTTCTGAGTTGGAGCTGAGTAAGCAGTAGAGCTGCGTCCACACAGACTGTTCTGCACAATCCTATGCTAACAAAGCTTTAATTCTGTGAGCTGGTGTATCCGAGTAGTGCTGCACTGTGAGGAGGGTATCTTAGCAGACTTCAAGCTAGCTGAATGGGAAATCTCTGTTCTACAAGTCTCTGCATGCTGTAGACATGAAGTTACATATATAAATTCATTCTAATGCTTGTCTGAAATAACAAATAAAGCCAAAGAAAAAAATTCAATCTTCCAAGCAGTAGTGGAGGAAAAGTATTTTCCACGAATTTATAACATATAACAG
>NW_011113050.1:0-753 GCF_000146605.3 Meleagris gallopavo
AGTAAATCAGTTTGTTTCTCCTCAGATTGTTGCTGCTGTTTTCAATTATTTTGGGGTCCCCTGTTTCCCATTTCCAGAATTGGTCACTGTCCACTCGACATTGGTGGTTAATTCAGCCGATTTCAGAGTACAGTCATGACGCTGTTATCTTTCAGGAGCTGTTGGCCATGGAGACCCAGGGACATCTCAGGGGAGATCAGTGGGGAGGATAGAAATGACATCCTCTGCTTCTGAGCTGGGCCGGGCTCCTGGGACACAGGGAGCTCCTACAAGTGGGCAGTGCTGCAGAGAGACAGCTGTGACTAAGAGCAGCTCCCGTGTGCTGTGCATCAGTACCAGGGGCACGTTCTGCAGGTGACATGAAGATGGAAGAGAAAGGAGGGAGGGAGTACAGGATGTGTGGGGTGTGAGCAGGCTGCGACCTCACTGCAGGAGCTTTGCTTTCAGCCACTGACATGGTAAGTCTCTCACTCTAGGTAATGCAAACACTTTCCCAAGAGGGGTCACCAAGTCTGGCACATCCTGTTGCAGATCAGGCTGCATACACCCTGTGTTTCTTTATCATGGAATAAGAGCTGTTCCAGCTGAGGGCTTCCCTGCTGCAGCATCAGAGCACAGCCCTGAGGGCACATCTAGAGGGAACCCTAAAGTGCAATTACCTCTCAGGCACGTGTCCATTATTCTCTGCAGTGCACAGAGGCTGAGAGCAACTGCCTGGGGCTGAGGCAGTCTGTGAGGCTGGGAGGAAGTTGG
>NW_011113051.1:0-468 GCF_000146605.3 Meleagris gallopavo
GCAGGTTCCCTACACCGGGTCGCACAGGTAGGCGTCCAGGCGAGACTTGAATATCTCCAGAGAAGGAGACTCCACAACCTTCCTGGGCAGCCTGTTCCAGTGCTCCGTCACCCTCACCGTGAAGAAGGTCTTACGCACATTCGTGCAAGACTTCCTATGCTGCAGCTTTTGTCCATTTCCCCTCGTCCTGTTTCCACGTACCATTGAAAAGAGACTGGCCTCACCACTATGGCCGCCACACCTCAGATATTTATAAACCTGGATCAGGTCTCCTCTCACTCGTCTTTTCTTCAAGGCTAAACAGACCCAGTTCACTTAGCCTTTTCTTTCACAGGGGAGGATGCTCCAGACCCTTCCACCATCTTTGTGGCCCTCCGCTGGACTCTTTCCAAGAGATCCCTCGTCTTTTTTGTTACCGGGGAGGCCCACGAACTGGACACAGTACTCCAGATGAGGCCTTACTAGGGC
>NW_011113052.1:0-408 GCF_000146605.3 Meleagris gallopavo
GGCAGCATTAAGAAAGAGTTAATTTTAACAGGAATTAAGCCATTAAAATATTTTTCTTCCTTTTGTCTGCTTTTTCAGTGACAAACTCATCAGAAAAGAGGTTAGCTGGCACATCCCTGTCTCCCTCCAGGTGAGCTGTCCCACACTGCAGAGAAGTACGCCTAACAGGGGTGGGACACAGCTGCTCATGGTTCTCCAGTATCCTTCAATTTGATGTAATGTAAACTGCACCTCCATGGCCGACCGCAGCACAGTGGTCCCCAGCCCACGTTGGAGCCCATCTGAGCCTGTTGTGATGTGAGATGCCAGCATCCCTGCAGCCCTGAGCTCAGGATCCTACAGAGCTCCTTTTCACACCCCCATCACTGTTTGATTGGTAGAAAATGAAAATATGCTTTAAAAGTTTCT
>NW_011113053.1:0-364 GCF_000146605.3 Meleagris gallopavo
AGTTGGGGGGGAAAAAAAGTCCAGCTACATGCAGGGAAAAAAAAAATGAACACATTGCATGAGGAAATCTCCACTTTGAAGGTTTCACATTTGAAAAACTAGATTTTCTTCAATGAACTCCCTGGAAGTGTGAAGGTAGTGAAAAAATCCATGGCTTATGGATTTTTCTACCTTCACTGAAAAGATAGAGGGAGCAATTTTTTATGTTAAAGCATTAAAACCTGTACAAGCAACACAAAAATGAAGTAGGTTAGTCTGCTCTGAAACAGCACGTGACTTGTGGTAGTCTTCTAAAAAACACTTCCTATTTCTGTCTGGAGAACATGTGGCAACACAGTGATTGGGCATCCCTCAGAAAAAGGGG
>NW_011113054.1:0-721 GCF_000146605.3 Meleagris gallopavo
AAATAAATCACAATATCCGTTGTACGGCCAAAGATGAGGGTGACAGTGCTTCCTAACGGGATACAAACAGCACAGAGCAATAGCAGATTAAAACAGAAGGAAAACTGCCTCAATCCTGTCAACAAGCAGTGACAACTCGGAGCACAATCACCATCAAGAAAGATGCAGCTCCCCCAACTGCTAACCCTCCAATGAGGGTGAGGAGGGGTGGATCCTGGCTCCGCCCCCGTTCCTTGCACCTGAGCTCAACCTTGTTGACAGGTTAGCCACGCCTTCTCACCTTGGGCTCAACCATTGGTTCAGGCGGTGACCTGGCACTTCTGCTGCGTACATCAAATAGCATAAAGTCAAAAGGGTTTTAAGAGTTTAACACCGTTCTTTCCCACAGACTAGTTTTAATTTATTCACAACAGCCTGCAGGGAAGGAGAGGAAAGTTTTAACAGCAGGAGTAAGCACTGAGTATTTCAAACGTTTATTTAAAATCAGGCGTTCATTTAAAATCCGGAACTATATCTTGAAACACATAATCAAACATTTTGGTAGAAACACAATGATATGAAGGAAAATCCACTGAAGGACACACATCCCACGCTTCCGGTTCGCTACTTCAGTTTGGCTACTGCATGCTGAGTTGCTCACACCCACCGGTATGGCATGAAGAATCAAGTGCTGACTGTTCGAGGGGGCCAGCACTTTACTCACGGTAATTAGAAGACCCCA
>NW_011113055.1:0-427 GCF_000146605.3 Meleagris gallopavo
AAAGCTGACTGCAGGCACACGTGAAGACAAGTCAAGGAATTCAGTGAGCTGGGAGGTGCACAAGCTATAGGAATGACTTTGGTAAAATCTTGCAAAGTAACACAAGGACATGTAAGTAGGGTATTGGAATATAATTAAGCAGAAGACGTTAAGATGGATATTGGTGAAAAACCTTCTGTCAGTGAGATTTATTAGGAGGTACATTGATCTCCTGTGGGAAATAGTGGAAAGATGCTCACTTGGGATGTTTAAAATCAAACTAATGAAAGTGCTAGCATACACACCACAGGGAAGATGCAGTGACAGTCAGGGTGAGCTCTGTGACCCACTTCTGCTGTGAGAGCTGCATGGGGAGCTGAGCGAGTCACTGGTGGTGAGAAGCCATGGGACTTCCTGCAGCGCAGTTGCAGGCTGAACCACTGGGAAG
>NW_011113056.1:0-505 GCF_000146605.3 Meleagris gallopavo
GATCCTCCCTCTTATCTGTGCTTTTCCTTTACAGGACAGTTCTTTACTATGGCCCAAGTCCCTGTGGATGTCTTGTCCTTCCACAAAGCTGCTCACACTGGAGGAGGCACAGGCACGGACACGAGGCCACAGCACAACTCCTGTTGTGTCAGACAGCAGAGACATTGAAGTGCAGGAAAACCCCACAGTTTTACAGGAGAAATTGCACACAGCCATTGGCTTTCCATCTGAAAGGTGAAGACGAGTTCCTTTTGCAGCACCTATCATAATTATTTGGGGTGGGTTCTTTTCCATTATTAGAAATGCAAAACTTGCTGAAACTAAGTTACCCTAATCGTGCCTGAGGTGTTGTAGCGAATTTCCACTCGCTTTGGACTCTGAAACAAATGTTGGTTCTCCTCTAAGCAGAGCTGTTGGACAGACCTGTTGGCTCTGGATATGAAACATGGCAGTGAGATGAGGCCAACGATGTAAGAGTAAGAGACGCTTTGGAATGCTTTTATGG
>NW_011113057.1:0-784 GCF_000146605.3 Meleagris gallopavo
GTGCCCGACAGCAGTAGGGAGCACAGCAGAGATGCAAGCAGAGGAAATCCACGTGCAGGGCTGGTGGTGAGGCTGCTGGCAGCCGGGGCTGGGGAGCAGATCCACCTCCAGCAATGCTGCTTTGTGCCAGAGTCCCCATCTGCTAGCAGAGGGACAGCACTTGGTAAAATGCTGCCTAATAGGCTGTCACATTTGAACTGACTGAACAAACTGGTTGCTTCTAGAACACCTGCCTATGCCAGAGGGTAGCCAAGGGTAGTTCTGAAGAAGTCTCTCAGTGCTGTGGTGTGTGAACAGAGAAAATATAAGTGTGTTCTTTTCAGTTCCAGCTGGTTGTGCCTGCTGTGATGGGCATCGCGTGCAGTGAGATCAGCCGTGGGCCTGACCCGGCACGGATGGAGGTAGAGTATGAAGCTCTGATTGGTCTTTGTTCCCTGACTTGATCCAGCAGAGTGAGCTGCAGATGAGCTCTCCTGCTTTTCAAGAGAGAGAGAATCCTTGCGACTCTATTGGTGTCACTGAAAAGCTGCCCTAAAAGCTTTCTTTTCTTGGTACGGGCATCGAGATGGCCGTGAAAGTCATAGTAGCGACAGAATCCGATCTGGCGTCACAAACATGCAGGAGCATTGTTTCCCCATCTGCCTGGATTTTGTCACCCAAAGACAAAGTGGTGTTCTCGTCTTCACCAAGTTAAAGGAAGGTGGCACTGCTAGTGAGCCAAGGATTGGGTCAGTGGACCAGCTCCTGTGTCCAGTCCACGGCTGAGGTCTCCAGGCAATAGGTT
>NW_011113057.1:2799-3263 GCF_000146605.3 Meleagris gallopavo
CTGCTCTGCCTGCGCAGGGCGGCTTCTGCACGGGAACGTTTCCCTGTGTCGGTGTCAGAGGACTTTCCCTTTTGCTGTGGGCTTGGGCCAGCGCTGAAAGTTGGTCTTTGTAGGGAACTGCCTCCTCCATTAACTTAGAAGCAAGAGCCTTCACAACATGCATCAGGTCGCGGCCACTGAACCGCACCTTTGGAAATACAGCTGCTAAGACACGTGTTCCAGTGTCTCAGAGAATCGTGTTTGCACGCATGCGGAACACGAAGCTAGTGCTTTTAGGAAGTCACTGCCTGTCAGCCGAGGTAGGGTAACAGACCCTCCGCGTGCTTGTTGCTGCTGCTGGCTGCAGAACGCTGGGTAGCTTAGAGCCGGGGATCACAGCTGCATCTCAGTCAGCAAGCAGAAATTTCATAGGCTGTGCTAACTCAGAGCTAGCTGCATCAATCTATCATCACATATAACTTCTA
>NW_011113058.1:0-665 GCF_000146605.3 Meleagris gallopavo
TCCATCTAGAATTCCAGGCGACCGACGGACAGCAACTGCATCCCAGCTGCCAAGCGGCTCAAAGGGGGGATGCACAGCGTCCCGTGCAGCGCCGCGCAGGGGCAGCCGCAGCAGCAGCCCAGAGCTCGGGAGAATCGCACCGCTCCCAGCAAATCTCCATCCCAGCAGCCAGGGAGGGGAGTGAAGAAGGCAGGACCGCCAATCCCCGCTGCGCACGTGGCACCGGCAGCGGAACGGCCTGCCAGGAAGCGACGAGCCGTCTCCTTCCCTCCAGGATCGGTAGAAGCTGCCAAGCCGGTGTTACGGAAAGGAGGCGGCTGACAGCAGAAGATGTTGGTAAGAGGAAACTCCTGCTTTTCTGCCTGCGCCCATCGAGAGGCTGGGGGTTGCCCATTGGAAGAGCTCTGCCAGCTTTGCAAGAAGTCTCCTTTCCCAAGTTAGTTGGGATGTTCTGTTCTGTGATAATGCAAGGGTGAAGGGATCCAGAAGGATCGGGTGTAACGTTTGTGTTGGGCACTGTCTGTGTGGAGACTGCTTTTGCATGCAGTCTGTGCAGCGTCTGAAACAGGCCGTGCTCTTTGTGAGACAAAAAAGCAGTATCTAGTACCTCCTTTTTGGTTCTGAAGGCCAGGGTCTGGAAGTATGACGTTTATGTTCCAGGATCT
>NW_011113059.1:0-527 GCF_000146605.3 Meleagris gallopavo
CCAAGAACAATAAGGAAGAAAAATGTTTTCCTTTTTTAGTTGACCTAAATTTGTATCAATAAATAAAACAAAAATTGAGTAAAAATACTATTAAAATTGAATTACTTTTCTTTGAGCTTATTTTTGATGCAACTGATGACGAAGTTATTTTTAGGTCTATTTTACCAGCATTATGTAATGCAGCTGAAGGTCCATGAAAACAATTAGGAGATAATTCAGGATTTTCAAATAGATTTTTTTGTCATGTAGTCTAGATAACATAGCTGCCTTTTGTAATGATAAAAGAAGAATCAAAAAAATACATGTCACCAATTATACCTATTTTTCAATGTTTCCAGCCTTTCTCTCATAATCACAAGCATGTAAGGGAAGATCAATGTATTTTGAAGGCTGGTACTTTATAGTCTAATCTTTCTTAGTAGGCTGTTGCTCAGTAGAAGAATCCAGTTGTTCCCCAAATCCTTAACCAGCTATTCAGGTATATTCTCATGCATACCTTGAAAATACTAAGTCTTCTTTAAAATGAA
>NW_011113060.1:0-580 GCF_000146605.3 Meleagris gallopavo
TTTATAAATATCTGAGGTGTGGCGGCCATAGCGGTGAGGCCAGTCTCTTTTCAGTGGTACGTGGAGACAGGACGAGGGGAAACGGACATAAGCTGCAGCATAGGAAGTTTTGCACGAATGTGCGTAAGAACTTCTTCACGGTGAGGGTGACGGAGCACTGGAACAGGCTGCCCAGGGAGGTTGTGGAGTCTCCTTCTCTGGAGATATTCAAGTCTCACCTGGACGCCTACCTGTGCGACCTGGTGTAGGTAACCTGCTTTGGCAGGGGGATTGGTCTCGATGATCTCTAGAGGTCCCTTCCAACCCCTACAATTCTGTGATTCTGTGATTCTGTGATCATTGTGTGCATTATTTTTCCTTTTGCTTGCTGTTTGACAAATTTTCTTCTCAACACTAGGACAATGCACTGCCTTCACAGGCTGGAAGGTCTGGAAAACACTTAAGAGATAAAATGTGATAAAACCGCACATCAATTATGGTCTACAAATTTAGTTTGAACTTTCTTTTAATCTAACATATTCCTACCTTCCCGGTTTGTTCATGAGCAGAATAAAATGACATAAAGCAATATACTGATGAA
>NW_011113061.1:0-774 GCF_000146605.3 Meleagris gallopavo
TCAATGGGAGCCCCATTCACTAGGACTCCTTGAGCTCTGCCACTGAGCCACTCCCTAGAGCCTGCACCTGTCCATCTCACCTTTGGATGACTTGTCTGGAAGGATGCCACGAGGGACAGGATCAAAGGCCTCCCTGAGATCTAGAAAGATTACATCCTCTGCCTTCATACACTAAGTGGGTGGCCTTCTCGTAGAGCCACATTGATGACCAAGGCTGGCTGCACACATCTCTCTTACAGATGGTTAGGCCACCAGGCTGTTGACCCAGGCAGAGCTTTAGCACACACAAGCATTTTTACCAGGATGTTGTGCTGAACTCTAACACTTACCCCCAGGCTTGCTGACTGTTTTGCACTGGCCTGTCCTGTTTGGGATGGAATCCTTAAGTGGATGCGCTTGCCACGAACCTTCCTGGATTGAAGCAAGAGATAGCTTGCTGACATCTGCTCATAATTCCACTGGAAAAACAAGAGTATGTAGGTCTCTTCAGAAAAGTTGTCAGTACAAAGAAAGCTTGGCGTTCTAAACATTTCTGCATGTCTGCAATAGTTTCCCCTTGATGTGCAACCTTCTGATGTCTGATCACATCAGGGTAGTTTCAGACCTTAGCTGTTCACACAGCAAGTTTAAGACAAAGCAGCAGACTACTCTTGTTTTTGCTTCAGAGCAGTACAGTTGCTGAAGGGAAACTAAAGCTGCTGCTGCTAGAATCTCTCTCCTGAAGTGAATGGCAAAGCTCCTATTAATGCTATTTTGCACAGCATTTCAGCTGGG
>NW_011113062.1:0-654 GCF_000146605.3 Meleagris gallopavo
ATGCTTCTCCCAGTGCTTAAATGTACCGCCTCCCATTGCTTTCAGTATAGTTTTTAACAACCCATTGTATCGTTCAATATTACCTGAGGCCGGTGCATGGTAGGGAATATGGTAAATCCACTCAATACCATGACCTTTAGCCCAGGTACCTACAAGAGAATTTTTAAAATGAGTCCCATTATCTGACTCAATTCTTTCGGGGGTACCATGTCGCCACAGGACTTGTGTCTCAAGACCTAGTATGGTATTTCGGGCGGTAGCGTGGGGTACTGCATAGGTTTCAAGCCACCCAGTTGTTGCCTCCACCATGGTGAGCACATAATGCTTACCATTACGAGATCGTGGCAAGGTGATATAATCAACCTGCCATGCCTCCCCATATTTGTACTTTTGCCATCGCCCTTCCTCCCAGAGAGGTTTCATTCTCTTGGCTTGTTTAATTGTGGCACACGTGTCACAGTCGTGAATGATTTGCGCAATAGCATCCATAGTTAAATCCACCCCTCGGTCTCTAGCCCACTTATATGTCGCATCTCTCCCTTGATGGCCTGAGGTCTCATGACAGACAGTCAGCTTTTTGTGTGAAATCAGTACCTTAACACACATACATCCTCTGTGTCTGTCCTCACTGCAGCACTGTGGTTAAGTCTCATG
>NW_011113063.1:0-394 GCF_000146605.3 Meleagris gallopavo
GTTTCCAAAACAAAACATCTTCATACTGAGAACACACAAAAATGGGATCAGAGCAGTCAGCGCTACAGCTATGATGAGACCTACCATCATTAAAGAGTTGGGATAAACCAGAATACAGACACTCCTTTGTTGACAGACGTTTTAAAAAAAGATTCTTAAATTATGAAAGCACAAAGAACAGCGACAAAATTCAATAACCAACCTATATTCAAAAGCAAAACAAAAAAGCTGCTTTGAATGAAGGTTCACTGGCTAATGCCATTAAGATGCAGGAACATCTTAAAGAGTAACTAAACTTAAGTGTATTATATATACACATGCATATGGATAAAAAGTTGACTGAATTTCAGACACAAAAAATGTAAGCAAGTTCGTAATAAGACGCTATTATGGG
>NW_011113064.1:0-623 GCF_000146605.3 Meleagris gallopavo
TGAAAACAGATGAGCCAATGAGCCTGGAACCGTGATTTTGGCGAGAACACAAGGAGAAGTCAAAATCACTGCATTCCGGGCTGCCGAGAGATACCCCCATTCTCAGAGGGAAGATGCCGGCTGAAGACGCGCGTTCTCGGCTGCAAGCGAACGGTTGGAATTGCAGTCTTCCGCCGCTTTGATCTTCTGCGGATTCTAGCGTGGCTATTTTCCCAATGGGAATTGAATTGAAGTATATCCAAGTTTTGTTGGTTTGTTTGTTCCCTCTAAGTTCTATGCGGACACCAAATCCTTAGAGACTTGGAGAGATATTTTAGTGCCATAAAATTCTTCAGCTAAGGTCAGCTCTTGAAAGAATAGCAACAAGCAATTAATTTATGACCCTAAGCGCTCGATTTAGGGAAAAACTAAAGACTAATGGAGATAAGGCATCACTTGACTGTTTCTTTCGTAACCTAGTTGTTCATTTCACAATGGCTGTAGGCAATGTGATTAATAGAAGCTGCGAGAGCAATCAAGCTGAAAGATGGTAATGGACTACAGGAGGGTATTCTTGTTCTCCATCCACTTCTTTGTCTGGTGTTTGGAAAAACTCTTCAACTGAGCTCCGATAGGAACTGAAA
>NW_011113065.1:0-447 GCF_000146605.3 Meleagris gallopavo
TATCTTAACATATTACAGTAATTTCACAGATGATGGTCACTTGACTTTCTGTTTGAACTTTCAGTATCTTAAAGGAAATCAGAGCTTTGTTTCTTCTCCTCCAGGGGAGAAAAATCTCATTGGGCAAAGGAAAATTGGCAACAGTTAAGACACTGTAGGGCATACAATAGGTTCAGACCCCATCCGCAGAGATTATCAGAGAAAAAAGCATTCTCCATTGCAGATCAGTATGCTTGCAGTAGCCCAGATAGTCACTCTTTCTTTCACTTTTCATATTTGGGGATTCACTTCAAGGCTATGAGTGAAATGTGTTCAATATTACAAACTGCAGTTTGACATGAAAAAATTAGTCTTGATGGATTCTTCGACTCCATGCATGACAGTTCCTGTTTTAGTCGGTTCGAGGAGGCTGTTCTTCCTCCATGACACCTGAGCCTCTGAAGAATG
>NW_011113066.1:0-561 GCF_000146605.3 Meleagris gallopavo
AAAAATAATAATTGCCAGTTCCCTTCTTCTGACTCTCATGGAAGAAGACGACACTGAAAAAGATGTGTGTGTGTGTATATATATAAATTAAAACATAAAATAAAAATTAAAAAATACAACAACTATGCACTAAATTTTAAAAAACATTTAATATTCTAGAACACAATTTTAAATTGATTACTTCATTCATCCCCTAATATCAGGAAGCAAAATAAGAAAAAAAGAAGTCCGCCTCTTCTTCCTTCAATCAATACAATCCCTTAAGAGTCCAAGCTTCAAAACATTCACATAAAATATTAGCGTTATATATTTGCAGTAGATAAACTGAACCAGCAAGGCAATCAATCAATTTTCAATTACTTGTGGCAACTAGATAAGATGATAGCATACACACTAACAACTGACAACAGTCTCCTAATGAGCGGGCTCATACCTTATGGAAGTCACGAGCTTCTGGGGTACATAATTATAATAGCCATTTACAATCATAAATATGTATTTCCTCTTCTGTTTTCTAGAAAGAGAGTTTATTATATGGAAACTGAGACGTGCTCATCACAA
>NW_011113067.1:0-513 GCF_000146605.3 Meleagris gallopavo
CAAAAGGGCCAATGGCATTCTGGGGTGCATTAAGAAGAGCGTGTCCAGCAGGTCGAGGGAGGTGATCCTCCCCCTCTACTCTGCCCTGGTAAGGCCTCATCTGGAGTACTGTGTCCAGTTCTGTGCTCCCCAGTACAAAAAAGACAGGGATCTCTTGGAAAGAGTCCAGCGGAGGGCCACAAAGATGGTGAAGGGCCTGGAGCATCTCCCCTATGAAGAAAGGCTAAGTGAACTGGGTCTGTTTAGCCTTGAGAAAAGAAGACTGAGAGGGGACCTGATCCAGGTTTATAAATATCTGAGGTGTGGCGGCCATAGTGGTGAGGCCAGTCTCTTTTCAGTGGTACGTGGAGACAGGACGAGGGGAAACGGACATCAGCTGCAGCACAGGAAGTTTCGCACGAATGTGCGTAAGAACTTCTTCACGGTGAGGGTGACGGAGCACTGGAACAGGCTGCCCAGGGAGGTTGTGGAGTCTCCTTCTTCTGGAGATATTCAAGTCTCGCCTGGACGCCT
>NW_011113068.1:0-530 GCF_000146605.3 Meleagris gallopavo
ATATTTTAAGGAGCTCTGTTCAAAATATCTTCATTCAATGAAAATCCAAGAGAACGAAATATATTTTTCCTGGGGCAGCAGTGCGAGCATCATTGTTTATGAAACAAGTTGGAAAAAAAATTCCCAAAAATTTTATGTATGTCCAAAAATATTTGAGAACATTCCTGTATTTAACTGAAATCCTTTACAACATGGCATTACAACAAATCATCTCCGAGTACATATATTTGGTTAACTGTGAACAAGAAGATATCAGTATTATCCATAGATTTTATTAACCAAAACGTACATATCAAAATAATTAAAGAATATGATTGCTTTACATGTATTTAAAAACACCAACCACAAAGAGAAGAGTAGAAACCAAGATTCCGTCTGGGGATCACCAAGAGACTTCAGAGAATACACCTTTCTTAAGGCATCTTGTTTTGACGGTTTCGTATTTGTACATACTTTTGGCTACTTCATGCAAACCTGTTACAGGACCTTGAACTTTTTTTTAATTGAACAGATGGTTCATAATACTTACT
>NW_011113069.1:0-543 GCF_000146605.3 Meleagris gallopavo
TACAAGAATTAAGCACTGTCATAATCTTGCTAGGCAATGTTATTCTGTATTATATAATGGTTTATGATATACCCATTTAAAACAAAAATAATCAGTGTTTACTGGATCACTGACTAAGGAAAACTTGATAGGAAAGTTTCTGGTTTGTGATTCTTAGAACAGTCATTGATTTTCTTTCTATTAAGCCTCCTCTGTTCCCAGATTTACACAGAAAGGTAATTTCAGGTATCTGTATTCTGACAAAGAGATTATATTATATAATTACAGTCAAGAGTTGTCAGAAGCTGTTTGTATGTACAGAAGATTTGTCAGTATTTCAGTCTTTAGAAATAAAAATAAAATTAAAAAACAAAACAAAACACAAAGAATGATACTTGAAGTCCAACTAGAAGTATATAAGGATGTTTTTGTTTGACTGCCTGCTTGTTTGTTTCACTTGTCCCTTTCAATTTAAAATGCAGACCTGACAGTAATAACCTTATAATAGGAGAGAAACAAGGGAACTTAACTAAAGTATAAGCATACAGTGCATCCTAGATAGTG
>NW_011113070.1:0-390 GCF_000146605.3 Meleagris gallopavo
TGATACCCATGTCTGTTGTCCAGCAAGGTGGTTTGAAGTGAGAAGAAATATGCAGGATTGAAAAATGCATGTGTGGCATGCCTAAACTAAGACTTCCCGTAAGACAAGCATAAGTTCAAATGATTACAGAATTGGAGCAGCTGCCCAGATTCATCCTCACTGACCATGTTAAAACAAATTTTACCTCGATGCTTTAGCCTAACATGTGCTTAAAAGTGAAGCAATAATGGATCTTGGAACAGGTATGCGAAAAAAAGGAGCAAAATCAAGCAAGACTAAGCAGGTATTCACAATATCATTTCTATCATTCTGTTTGATCCACAGCATTACAGATAGGTAGCAGCAGCCTCTTATCTACTGGTCTGTGCATAGTCATTTGCTGTGGGTGGG